>NW_026263430.1:0-172624 GCF_947179515.1 Apodemus sylvaticus
ATAGGGTTATTTGGTTCCCTGGGGGTCTAACTTCTTGATTATTTTGTATATATTGGATTTTACCCCTCTATCAGATGTAGGGTTGGTGAATATCTTTTCCCAATTGATGGTTACCATTTTGTCCTTTTTAACAGTGTCCTTTGCCTTTCAGAAACTTCGTAATTTTATGAGGTTCCATTTGTCAATTCTTGATCTTAGAGCATAAACTATTGGTGATCTGTTTCAGGAACTTTTCCCTGTGCCCATGTCCTCAAGGGTCTTACCCAGTTTCTTTTCTATTACTTTCAGTGTGTCTGGTTTTACATGGAGGTCCTTGATCCACTTAGAGTGAAGTTTAGTACATGGAGATAAGAATAGATCAATTCACGTTCTTCAGCATGCTGACTTCCAATTGAAACCAGCACCATTTGTTGAAAAGGCTATCTTTTTTCCACACTATGTTTTCAGCCACTTTGTCGAAGATCAAGTGACCATAGTTGTGTGGATTCATTTCGGGATCTTCAATTCTGTTCCATTGGTCCACTTGTCTGTCATTGTGCCAATACCATGCAGTTTTTAACACTATTGCTCTGTAGTATTGCTTGAAGTCAGGGATACTGATTCCCCCAGAATATCTTTTGTTGATTATAATTGTTTTAGCTATGGTAGGTTTTTGTTATTCCAGATGAATTTGAGAATTGATTTTTCTAACCTCTATGAAGAACTGAGTTGGGATTTTGATGGGGATTGTGTTGAATCTGTACGTAGCTTTTGGCAAGATGGCCATTTTATACCTATTTTAATCTTGCGGATCCACGAGCATGGCAGATTTTTCCAATTTCTGAGGTCTTCTTCGAGTTCCTTCTTCAGAGACCTGAAGTTCTTGTTATATAGATCTTTCACTTGTTTAGTTAGAGTCACACAAAGATGACTTTATATTGTTTTTTTTTAATTTTTTTATTCGATATATTTTTTATTTACATTTCAAATGATTTCCCCTTTTCTAGCCCCCCACTCCCCGAAAGTCCCGTAGGCTCCCTTCTCTCCCCCTGTCCTCGCACCCACCTCTTCCCACTTCCCCGTTCTGGTTTTGCCAAATACTGCTTCCACTTGCTGTTCTGGATCCTGAAGCAGAGAACTGAAGGTCCCCCCCCCCCAGAGGCCTCAGGACTGGAACCTAAGCTCTGTGGGCAGACCCACTTGAGCACTGCTGGCTGTATCCTCCCAGTCTGCCTTTGGGTGCACACCAGGCCTCTTGCACTTCCTGGAGACTGAGTGCTGTGGCCAGGCTGCTCAAATCCCCAAAGCAGACACATGAAGGCTCCTGCCCAGGGCCTGCTGGGACTCACCAGAGCACACTTACTCCTTCCCTGCCGGCCCTCCCGTGTGCCCCTCTGGCCCTTTGCCTTGCCTGGAGATGCGGTGTTGTAGCCCAGGCTGTTCTGGATCCTGAAGACGGAGATCTGACGGCTCCAGCATAGACCTCAGGACTCTAAATTGTCTTTTTTAATTTGAGTTTTCTGTGCCACAGTTTGTTTTAAGATATAACTGATCTAATTGTCTGATTTTATTTATAAAAGTATGAATGAGTTAAACCTTGAGCTTGTGATAGAATTGTAAACTTCAAACTCGAATGGGAATATTGGCAATTTAATATTTTTAAATTTCTTTTTGTAATATTAGAGCATGCAAATAATTTTGAAGAATAAATCTCACTTTTAAACACTCTATTCTCTTTAAAATTAATACCAAGGGTAAATTACTTTTACATATGAAGTTTGGCTGCCAGTTTTTACCTATAAATGCATGACAATGCAGCTTTTATTGCGTCAGTTAAGAGACAATATTTTAAATTCTATCTTTTATAAATCTACTTTCTGTAATAAGTGTTATATAAAATATTATCTCAATTTAGAACTTTCTTCAGAGATCTGTTTTTCTGAATTGGCTCATGTCATCAGTTTTTAGAAAAACTCCAATCCTGAGTTACAAATTTTAAACTAAATTTCTGTTAACAATGCTTTAATATATATGTAATTTATTCAGATATATAAATTAATCTTATCCAATAACTTATAAATCAATACTCTATAACTGAGACATGAAGATCATATTTATATCTTAAAAAACACTCAGGAACAAAAGTGAAGTTGCTATAAACATATTCTTCTTTAAACCAGATAAAAGTTTCTTACATTTTATAACTGTAATTTTAAGGGAAAATGCAACTTGTTACTTGTTGAACCCAATATACACAATCACAGAGGTTTTCTAGAAAAAAAAAAAAAAAACAAAACAAAAGAAAAACAGTCATCTGGCCTCTTTAAGAGTTGCTTGTGTAGATAGCTAGCCCCTAGCAGGATTTCACTAATTGTAATTGGCTCGCAGCCATAGTATAGCATAACTTATCAGTTTCTCTTGTGCAAATTGAAACTGCCTTTTAAACAACTTTAACTAAATCAATCCTTGGGTGGCCCGCAGATAAAGTTTTAATCATTTTTTTTAACATGAATTCACAACAATCAATCATTTACACAACAAAATCTAACACAAATTGACAGACATATGGACAGGTCCAGCAAAGACAGAGGGGGAAGAGAACTTGATGTCACAAAGAGATCCAGATATCCTAACAAGAACAAAGGATATCTCCAATAGGACCCAGGGAGGAAACAGGACATCTCCTGCTTCCCTCTCATCTCCTGTAGACACCTAAAATAGTGAATAACCATTTTCCTTCTTTTGATATAATGTCACAGATACGGAACAACTGCATTTCTGAAACCTACTCTCTCTCTCTCTCTCTCTCTCTCTCTCTCTCTCTCTCTCTCTCTCTCTCGTCCTTATTCAACACCTATCTCTTTATGTCCTTCTTCTTCTGGGAATTCTGCCAGAGAAGGGAGATGAGGCACAATGGCTGTCACTGATACTTGTTCCCCAGTAGTCTGCTTTTATAACTTTCTTGATCCCATTTCATATTGTACAGATTTTATTTACACACTCATCACAATCAATTCCAAAAGCCATGCATAGCACAAATATACTTGAGCTAACAATCTTTCTAGCATCTGTTTTTTTTTTTTGCTGTTTTTTGCTTTTTAACCTATTTTATTTTACATAAAAATAAAACATTTTCATGTAAAAATGTACAGAGATCTTATTGTTAACCCTTTATTTTCATGTCTTGAGAGCCTCGTTGAGACGATTTTGAAAAGCTTCATGCTTATATTATAGTTGACCCATAATACAATGCCTGGATTATCCCTCATCTCCCATAGAAGGTTTTTTTATGGTGAACAACTATCCCAGATCTCCCACAAACAAGCAGTTCAGTTGTGACCAATTAATCCAGATCTCCCACAAACAAGTGTTTCTGTGGTGACCAATTATCTTAGATCTCCCACTGGTATGTGTTTCTGTAGTGAGCTAATATTCTCGATCTCCCACTGACAAGAATTTCCATCTGTGGTGACCCATCATCCTGGATCTCCTACAGACAAACGTTTGTGTGGTGTCCAAATATCCTAGATGTCCCATAACAAGAGTTTCCTTCTGTGGTGACCAAATATCCTAGATGTCCCACAGACAAGCATTTCCTTCTGACCAGACATTGGGTGCCCATTGCCCTGGACCATGGGAGTTCTTGACAGGGACCCTAGAAGAGAAGGGCAGAGAAACAGAGACAGGAGTTGCGACAGAGTAGACCAAGACCAACTTATAAAAGGCATCCAAAAACTGTATTTTCTTGGGTAACTTATATAGGCAGAGGAAGAAGAGAGCTAGTGGTATTTTCCATGTACCCCAGACATTCTTCCAAGTTGAGTATGACAGCTGCAAGATGTTTTCTTATTCTGGGAGGACACAGTGACCATTGACCAATTGATTTGTACAAAGTCTGTAGGTGATGAGAAGTCAAAACCTAAGCCTATTTTTACAATGAACTCTAAACCTAAAGTAAGGTCAGTTTGGCTCCTGGCAATTTGTCTATCTATCTATCTATCTATCTATCTATCTATCTATCTATCTATCTATCTATCTATCTATCTATCTATCTATCTATCTCTCTATCTCTCTATCTCTCTATCTCTCTATCTCTCTATCTCTCTATCTCTCTATCTCTCTATCTCTCTATCTCTCTATCTCTCTATCTCTCTATCTCTCTATCTCTCTCTCTATCGTCTGTCTGTCTGTCTATCTATCTATCTCTCTCTCTCTATCTATCTATCAATCTATCTATCTACCTATCTATCTACACACCTACATTTTAATCTATCTATCTGATGAAATGTATGATAATATCTTCAATAGAGTAATAAGAAAGCCTATATTCATAAATCCTCTTCATATTCAGTACAGAGAAAACTTTTTACACAAATATGTAATTCCAGTAATTTGCAAAGTCACAGAAGTGGAAACTGTTTTATATGCAGTGAAGGCTTTAAATATACATGTAATTACAGACAGACATTATGCTGTATAACGTGAGATCTCATCACCTATAGGCAGAAACAGAAAGATATCTGTAGTTTAAGAACAGACTGGCAGGGACTTATTACAGGTCAGAAATGGGGAGAAAATGACTCATACAAATGAGGTAGAAAACACAGTTATTTTTTTTCTTTTTTGTGGCAATAAATATTTATAAATAGGCCTGTACAATATGTTGAAGTAACCTTTTCCTCTCTGTGGCTTAAGGTCTTCCAAAGCAAAAGAAATTCGTAATAATAGGCTCCCAAATACAGGGGACCCAGAGGATTCCACCATCAATTCCCAAATGGAGCTCATGCAAGTTCTCAAAATAATGTTGTTGCAATTCCAATACTATTCATTAAATAATGGTGTTTATTGTAGAAGGTTGAACATAGACTTGCACAGATGGTTATACATGGAAAGAAATATTGAGAGGATATCAAGAGATTAGTGGTCATCCAACCAATCAAAATTTACCCTTCATGATTTTGGGTTTTAAGAAACTGCTTTTTTAGAGCAGTGAGTTCAGAAGCAGAATTGACTCCTCTAGGCAATACAGAGAGGCACCAAAAACTTCAACATATTTCATCTTTGACTTAGACTAAGCACTCATTTCTTTCAGAAGTTGGTTAGAACTTAGCTATCCTCCACTTGAATACTAAAACAGTGTTCAGGATTAACTTCTGCAGCCATAGAACCCTATTGATACAATTTTATACTAAGAACAGAAAAATGACATTTTAAAACGCATAGTCATATTCTCATTTCCAGTATATAATCTCCAGAAAGAGAATATTCATTTTTAGCAGTGACAGAAACCAGGAATGACATGTGCTCCTCTACTTTTTTTTTTTTTTGGTTTTTTGTTTGTTTGTTTTTTAATGTAAGCAAAGAAAGGGCCAAAAGGAAGATGCCAATTTGTGTTACAAGATGTAAGAAAACACTTTAACTCACTCAATTGCAGACATTAGAACACATCTATCATGAAAATAGGTAGGTTAGGAACATATCATTTATCTGTGATCATAATTTGACAATAATTTCAAGTAGGTTATATGCTTGCCACTAAATTCATTTTGTGTAAGACTCTTAAATTCAAGAATGCATGTGTGTAGGAGGAAAAGTGATCAATAATATTAAATAAGGTGTGTGGTTGGACAAGAAATTGGAGGATTTAGGTGATGGTTGAATATCAGAATTTTGGATGAGCAGACAGAATACAATGGGCAAATAATGGTAGAAATTAATTGAGTAAGATGTCTTGGTTTATTTTGCTGTTATTGGTGTGTATTCAACTCTTGGTACTCACAGTTGACATAGAAGTCTGCAAATAACTGGTACAGGAGGATACAGTCCCCATGAGATAACTAAATCTCTTATCTCAGAATGTTGACAATATTGTTCATTTGAGTCCTACCAAGCAATGTGCTTCTGTATGTAGTGCAGGAAATAATTATGCATTGCAAGCTACTGAATGAATTCTATTTTATCACTTCTACAAGTCTTCTTTAGAGACTCTGTCTTTAAGGGACAAATGTAATGTAGGAAAGTTCCCAATACAGGTATGACAATGTACTCCTAACAGAGAATATTATTTATGAGGAGAGAAAGTCAAGTCACGTTGATATAATCAATTTTGGTGCCTTCACAATAAAGAGCATTTCATAGTTCACCAAGAGAAAGATGGGTTTCAACTTGTTCTATGATTTCTAAAGTAACGGAGAATCATCAAAGTAAGAGACAAATAACCTCAAACTAAAATTTGAGACTAAAGAGAAGTACATTATATGTTTTGTATCAATTATTTTAGTAAAGCTCTATCCATACATTATAAGAACAGAGTGGCCAGTTTCCAATATCAAGATATGAATCTCTATTCTATTGAGAATACACTCAAGTATAAAGGGAAGTGTTTGGAAGGGTAACAGCCTCTCTCACACTTTGCAAATGTTATTCACATTACTCCTAAAGCATCCTGCTGAATAAGATGCATAAGGGGACAATTTGAGCTGCAGATTACCCATCCCAGAAATATTGAAAAGCAGAAATAGTCATTTTGCCAATATTGGGGTTCCCTGGAATGCTTCCCACTATCTATATATTCTAGAATATAGAATAGTCTAAATAGAATAGACTATTAGACTATATATAGGTATATAAATAGTCTATTATATATATATATATAGTATATTATATATATACTATATTTTATATATATATAGTATAATATATATATATATATATATATATATATAATAGATAGGTATATATAGAATATAGGATATATGTTGGTTTATATAGAATATAGATTATTCTTTATTCTATACATACCAATATATATTGTATATATTATATTCAATATATATTATATATTATAACCTATATTATATTTTATTATACTATTATATTATATATAATATATTATATAATATATATTTTATAATATATAATGTATATTGGTATATACTATATACCAATAGATGGTCATATTCTTATGCTTCATGAGGTTTTTGGTTGTTTTAGTGGTATCATCCACTAATGACTGTAAGACTATAGTAAATATAATTTGGCCTAGGGGGTTACCTCTATCAAAGAGGATAGATTCATTTAAAAAATGAGCACATAAACTCAGGCTATTTCATTGAGAACCACACAAAAGAAGACACCTTATTCTTAATCTTCCATAATGTGAAATTTAATAGTTGTCATTTTTATTTGGCCTTAAAGCATCAGAATCCATGTTACTGCTAGATGTTATCTGGCTGTTAGTCTTACTAATAGGACAGTAGGGGCAGTCTAATCTATTAGGTCTTCAAGAGTTTAGTACCCAGGTCTTCGCAAAACAATGCAAATTATTTAATTTCTATTCTGCTCATTGCCTAGAAGGCCTAAGGTCATTCTGATCCTAATGCTAATTATATCAAATGTCCCTTTCTCTCTGGCAATATCTTTCCTTTTTCCCAAAGTGTGTCTTGATACATATTTCCATGTCCTGTTTCCTTCAAATCAGGCTCTACATATGTCCTTTTTGAGCTGAGTATATGTGTACCGGACTCTTCCTAGATAATGCTGAGGCTGTGAACTGGGAGACGCACTGTCCACATCACTACTCTGCCCCTGTGGTTACGTTATAGTCAATTTAATATTCCTTGGGCAGTTTTTAAAATTATTCTATTTGGTATCATCCTTGGAATTGTTTGCAATGTCTCCCACTTCATGAATAGGTATCAGTCATATGTAATTTCTGTTCTGAATACAGTAGAAATTAAATAATTTGCTTTGTTTTGCAAAGACTTGGGTACTAGCCTCTTGAACCCCTAATAGATTAGACTGCTCCTACTGTTCTATTAGTAAGATTAGCATCCAGATAACCTCTAGCTGTAACTTAGATTTTGTTGCTTTAAGCCAGAATACCAATGAAAACCATTAAATTTCACATTATGGAAAATTCAGAATAAGATGTCTCTTTTGTGTGGTCATCAATGAGATAGCCTGAGTTTATATGCTAGTTTTTAATGAGGTTCTATCCTCTCTGATTGAGGTAACCCCTTAGGGTAAATTCTATTTACTATAGTCTTACAGTTATATATAGACGTATTGTGGGGCCCTTCCAGACATTTGCAAAATGGCATATTTCCGTGATGGATAATCTGCAGCACATATTGTACCCTTCTGCAACTTAATAAGCAGGATGCCTTAGGGGTAATGTGAAAAGCAATTGCAAATTGTAAAAGAATGTGACCTTTCCCAACAGTTCCCTTTATACCTGAGTGTATTCTCAATAGAAAAGCGATACATATCTTGATATTGGTATCTGGCAGCTCTGTTCTTTTACTGTATGGATAGAACTTTACTAACATATTGATACTAAACATGCAATGTACATCTCTTCAGACTCAGATTTAACTGGAGATCATTTGTCTCTTACTTTGATGATACTCCATTACTTTAGAAATCATAAGACAAGTTGAAACCCCTCTTTCTCTCAGTGAACTATATGAATGTTCTTTATTGTGAAGGCACCAAAATTGCTTACATCAACGTGACATGCCTTTCTCTGCTCATAGGTAATATTCTTTGTTAGAAGTATGTTATCATGCCTAGAAAGTATTGGGCACTTTCCTAGATTACATATGTTTCCTAAAACACAGAATCTCTAAAGAAGACTTTTAGTAGAAATAAATTAGAAGTCATTCAGTAGCTTGCAATGCATAATTATTTCCTGCACTACATAAAGATGTACATTGCTGGATAGGACACAAATGAACAATCTTGTGGACATTCTGAGATAGGAGATTTAGTTATCTCAGGGAATTGTATCCTTCTGCAACAGTTCTTTTAAATCACAGCCATTATGTTGTCTGGATTATGAAGAAAATCACAAATGGGCTCCCAATTTCAGTCAAGTTTATGAAAGAACAGAGAGTTTATAATCCTGGTAATTGAATATCTGATGTATGGTTATGTAGGACGGGAGTCCTCATTTCCAGTATCCTTAAACAGACCACCTGATTGCTGCCTGTGTATGAAAAATGTCATTGCCTCCCCTCGTCGGATGTAGGATGTAATGCATGAAGGTCTTGCATTTTACATAATGATGATAATATATTTACATCATGTATACCACAGACTCTCTGTGAGCATCACATTGTCATTTTTCAATGTGTCAAGGTAACAGCCAATAATTGAGTGTTACCAGCAAGGGGTCATGAGAGGTAAGTAAAAGAAAGTCTTCAGGATTCTCCAACAGTTATTTTCATGACTTATTTCTAGTTCCTTTGTAAATACATATGGTAGTTTTATGAAGGAACTTGCACATAAACACACACAAACACACAAAGACACACAAACACACACACATTTAAAGTCACACACATACACACAGAAAGTCACACAAACACACACACACAGACACACACACACTCAAATATACATAAAGTCCTATGACTATAGGATATTTCTTCACTTCTCCATGTGGGTCCGAGCAGTAACTCTGATTATAGACCTGACAGCAAGTATCATGACTTACTGGCCATCATATTATTTGAATTTATTTGTCAAGGAGTTAACTCTTTTTTATAATTTTTGAAAAATATCTATATTTAAATTTGCATTATTTTCGCTGTATTTTTTCTTTGCCTTACTTCTGTATCTCTCTCTTTCTGTATATTTGTGTATATGTATATTTCTAAATAAACATTCATTGTAATATAATTGATAATAATATATATATATATATATATATATATATATATATATATATATATTCCATCTAAGATTGATGGTTTCTCCTAGTAATAATATACAAGAAAGTTGGAAAGCATGGAGGACGTGATGGGGTGACTTAGTGTGACATAATATATTTGACAATGTATCTATAGGGAAATTTCTTTTATTGTAGTCTATAATTCATATAGTTTGAGCCCATTTTACTTCCCTGAATGCCGCCAGATCTCAATTTGTTTCTGAGGAATTGCTCATACTAGGGAATTACTCTACCACTGAGATACACTTCATTCCTATAATCCCATTCAACTTCTACAATTATTGTGCAAGCTGTATTAAGTGAGGTTGTTGCTGGTTTGGGAATCCTGAAATTGGACCCGTGGTATGGCTGATAAAATATTTTAAAAACTTTGAATGTTTAGCTATGTTGCAGAGAATAGATAAGCTTTAGGCCCCGTGATCTACTAAAGACACTTTAGTCTGTGAAATACTGAGTTTTAAAATATTGTATACTGAAGATGGCACTAGTAGAGGAAGCTAGTTCAATCTATCCATCTGATAAGATTTACCAAAGCAAACAATCACTATGCAGAAGATTCCAAGTGAGTAACTCATAGCTAGTATAAGGCTACTACCAGGTACTAAGAGGAATAATTTGATTTGGGACCTAGTACTGTTTTAATCGAGTTTCTAATGTCCGTTTTAGTAGTACTTTCTGTGCCCGTGTTAATTCACAAAGACCAGGTGATTTACTGTATGGAGTAAACAAATTATCATCCATATTTTATGGGTGCTAATGTTTTCAAAAGTCCTGATTTGCCAGCTAAAAAGGCACTTTCAACACTCACTCATATGTTCAAAACTTATCCAGAAAGGTCTTCCAGCAGATGTATTTTGCTCTGCTTTTTCCACCCATTGGAGTTATACTGAAAGTTCCTGTCAACAACCTTATATTATTATATATTCTATGTCATTGACATTTATGGCAGTTCTAAACTTTTTTTCCAGAAAGAATGCCACTGAGGAATATTAAGTGGGTGTTATTCTGTTTGTATGAGCTGTCTCTAAAGGATGGAGGATGAAGTCTTTTCTATTATATTATGAGCAGCATTTATTTCAGGTCTTGGCCCAGAGCGAACGACATTTCTCTTCTTCTGTTTTCTAGAAAACTGGGTAACTATTACTGTAGAATTAGATATTACACATTTTCTAGGAATAAGGGTCTGTTGAATAAAAGCTTTAAAAATTGCCAAGAAATTACAAAGCTCATTCATTGTGACCACATTCACCATATGTGGTGCTTTTTAAAATTGGGCTCTGAAAACTCAACAGTCTACAGACTTTAAAAGTGTGCAATGAATAGGCTATTGTTCCTAACATGGAACACTCACTGTCAGATTATGGGAGTGTGTACATACATGAAAATGTTTGTCACAAAGCAACATGGAGAACAGTATACAAAGAGATTGAGTGCAGAGAGAGAGGGAGAGAAAGAGAAAGGGGGAGAAGCAGAGAGACAGGGAGAGAGAGACAGAGACTGAGAAAGAGAAAAAGGGAGACTGAGAGAGCAAGAGAGAAAGAGACAGGCATAGAGATACAGAGACAGAAAGATACAGACAGAGAGACATAGAAAGAGAGACATAGAGAGAATGAGACAGTCTGCTTAGAATGGGATAGAGAACACATGAATGGAGGAATATTGTAAGGCACAATGCAGGATTAGTGTACAGATCAAAGGCTATGCATTATAGTTCAGATTTTCAATAGATGGTTTTCAGTACACTCATTCCAGTGTCATAGTTGCTCATGAATTTAAAAACACAAAATTAACAAAAGTAATATGTAAAATAAACAAGGCCAACTGAAGGATTTCCAGAAATATCTTCATGATAAGTAGGTTTGGGCAAATTCAGGGAAAACAGATCTGATAACTGCTCAATTTCTAGACTAATGTCAAATATTTATAGACCCCGAACACAGAACTATTCCTGTATGGAAAGTTTATAAGTCTTTATAGCTTTAAAAATCTGAATCTTTTGAGTTATCTGAAGATGCTCCTCGAACTTTGAGGGTGGTAGAGTTGCAAAGCTTTGGCTATTTCCATATCTTGTCTCTTGATGTGATTCAGATGTGTCTTCAACTGCATCACCCTGAACTGAGACCATGTATCTGGTTAATGGAAATGGGCTGTGGTTGCTCTTGTCTGGTTGACGGCAGCCATCACTACATCCAGAATGTTCTTCTGCCTTAAGAAATGCAAATGGAAAGGAACATATCAGAGGCACCATGTTGAAGAAGGTACCTTCTTGGTGTTAAGCTTGGGGACATGGCATAATGAGTAGCCACAGGCATGATTTTCATTGCTGAAGCAGTTAGTTTGAGGTCTTCCACTTTGGTTCCCAGGTGTTGAAATACGCTCATTGGGATGTTCCCTAAAAAAATCTACACCACCGGTTCTTAAACCATATCCGGATCTGGTATTCTGTCACATAAATTCTTTCTGCCAGTTCCTTCTTTGTTCAATGGAAGGATACTTGGAGATTTTCAAGAAGAATTTCTCAAGCTTATTCTTATGTTCTAGGCTATACATTGTCCGCCCTCTCCAAGGACTTACAGAAGTCTTTCGGGGAACGTGTGCTCTTGGACAGACTTCAGGACCCACAAGTTGAATGAACAGAGAGGTAAATACCTGAAAGTCTTGATCTACTGTCTATCCTGGAGACAATTGTAGGCCATCAAGTAATGGAGCTGTTTGTGGTTTTTGGAGAGAGTGCAGCATTTTTGGATCTGGAGGCATTTGAAGATATTCAGGTAATAGAAGCCTATGGGGCATTTGGAGATATAGAGACAATACTAAAGCTGGAGGCATATAGAGATCTGAATGACGTGGAGGAAAATGGGTCCATTAGTAAATTAGGTTTGTTTTGGGAGCTTTCTTCATTGGACAGGCTGGAAAATCAGTAGACACCTGCATGATGTTTTACACTTTCCTTGTATTTCTTGTGTTCCTCTTTATGTCTACTTGTAGAGATGTATGCCTTGAAAACTTGAACCCAGCTGAGGCTCCGTGATACATAGGAATAGTTGCTATTGTTACAACACTGCTGATATTACAGAAGATGACAAGAGCTCTCCAGGAAACAGAATGTTCAGATAGGGGAATGCTTATCTCTCATGGACTATCTTTACGTTCCTGCTAAATTTCTATCTGTACTGCCTTGTACTGAATTGCTATTTTTACAGGACTCTACCGATACACAATTATGGAAAGCCCCTTACACTCAACGACAGTGATCTTGGCCACAGAGTTAGTCAATGTTCATACAATGGGAAAGTGATGTGCTTTTTTTCTCCCCTACCACATTATTCCATTGAATATCTCCTTTCTTTATTTAGATTTCAAATGTTAACATATATCCAAGAATAACCACAAAAGTTATCTCTATCCCATGTCCCCTGTCCTATTTCTATGAGCGTTTTCATCTACCTAGTCACCTACTCCTGTCTCCCTACCTCAGTTTTACTACTTGGGGCTTCCAGCCTTCTTAGAACCAAGGGTACCTTCTCACATTGATATTCCACTATGTCATCCTCAGTTAAATATGTGGAACCATAGGATCCTACCTCTGCACTCCTTGTTTTGGGGATTAATGTGTAGGTATTCGGGTTGTGTGTGTATGTTTCTGTGTGTCTGTTCTGGATTCAATTATGTTAACTAGCAAAAGCTGTGAATGGATAGAAAAATAAGCCAACCCATCAATTTGCTTGCAGTAGTCTAGTGATATTTTCTTTCTACCTCTGATTTAGCCACTTCTCCTTGTTGGAGAAGTGTTCAAGTTTCACTATACTCAGAATTGTAGAGATAATCACATCAGATCCAAATAAGAAACATGCAGGTTGTGACAACACAGATGATTAACTTGGGTTATTATAATTATAAGCAAAGTATACATTTTGGTAATTCTGTAGGCTCCAACTATCTAACAGAATAAAATACCCCTCATCCATTCACTCACCTTGATTAATGCAGTAATCAATAAGGTGTTTTGCAGGCTAAAATATCTGAGTTTATTACAGGTAAATTTAAAATTCAATTGATGGTTGCAAATAATATTTCTCACTAAACAAAGTCAAAGATGAGACATAAATGAAGATTGGGACACTGAGAGAGAAGATCTTGAAGACTCTATAAAAAGCCAATCTAGAAAGCTATTTCTCTGTATGTACCAGACTGCACTTGTTGTCATGCAGCTTACCATACTCAAAAGATTTCAAGGCATCAAGAGTCTTGCTTGAGCACTTTTTCAATCTTCCATGGTCTTGTTCAATATTTTGATATTTAAATTCCAGTCAGATAAATATAACAGGATCACATCTGGCAAAATTTAAGTAAAAATAGCTGCAAAAATTCATAAAAAATACAAGAATAATTCATTCCTTCTTAATACAAAGTACTATTAGTTTATTTGCAATTTAATCTAAATAAAAGACATAAGCTGGAAGCACTATTTAAGTAAATATTCCATGCGAAAATGAACCATCTGTTTCTATTCAATAGAATGCCCTAGGTGTTGTTCTCTTCTCATACAAACGACCTCATTCTAGGTCATTTATGAATGAAACTCAATATGAAACATTTTGACACTTGAATCTGTGGATTGTACAACAACACTGCCCCTTAGCACCTACTCTCCTAAAAATAATGTGACATTTCCTTCTGTTTCCACACCATCCTCCTATGAAAGTTTTTCTCTCTTCTGTGTTTATGGATGGGTTCAACAATAAGAATTGAAATTGCAACAATTTTCTTCCTGGAAGAGATGAAAAATTATTTCATTATCCACACTATATACAAACCTAAATCTTACCATGCCTATTTGTGCAGACAGTGGTCTATTGTTTTTAACAATTTCTTCAATATGTTTTAAATAATGCCAAATGATTTATGGGTATGATGGCAAACTAGAAGGAGAAAGTTAATTTAATAGTTGCAAAATTCAATATCCAAATTCATAAATCAGAATGACAAGATTTCTACTGCTTTTGACCAGATCAAAATCCTGGATCTGCAGAACCTGAAAACCACTAAGGACACCTTGATTACAGGATAGGAAGTATAAAGCCTAGGGTTCCTCATGCTAATAATATATTTATATATACCTGGAGTTAAATCTATAAACTTCCCTTGCTGGGAATTTGTTTCATCAAAATGTGCTTAATGTCATGGTCATATTGAGTAAGCCAGTGCATTTATTCCAATGATAAATAAATAACTTGTCTGTACAAGCAAGTTCAATGTCTCTCACTAAGGACCATCAGAAAGGATGAGATGCAAAATCAATCTTCAACATAGCATGTCCTGCCAAGGTCTTCATCATACCATGCTACCCCACTCTGCACCCCTGAAATATGTCCTGAGTTGACCCAGACCACTGAAACCCTGTGTGCTCATCAGAAGACTCCAAGGCACCAAAACTTTCACCAGAAGAAACATGGGCTTGAACCACTGGTTTAATCTCTCTTTAATTTTCCCTAATCACAACTATTGTACCATAAAGATAGTGAATAAGGAAGATAATGAAGACCCTCTGCATTTAAAATCCCCCAGAAGAGAAGTGAAATGGAGAACTACATGCTCCTTAAAATTATGATGATACAAGCTTAGTTCCAATCTGGTGGCACTTAGAGTTTACAAAACTTTTTGCTGATAACTTGATTGAAAAATCTAACTAATGTATGCATAAGATTCTCATGTGAGGAATTGAATTTTATCAGAGAGTGTTGTTACAGAAAGGACAAAGTAGTATATACAAGTGGTACATACGTACAATTTTAGCACTGAGGAGATCAACATGAACTGTAGGCTAATATGGTCTTTACTGGTTTGCTCTATATTGTATTTACTATGTTTATTTAAAGGCTTTGAATTCCTGTTATATCCAAGACTTTTTATATGAAGGGACGCTGAATTTTGTCTAAGGTTTCTGCATTATCTAATGAAAAGACCATGTTTTTTTTTTCCTTGAGGTTGTTTATATATTAAATATCATTGATGGATTTCCATATATTGAAACGGCTCTGCATTTGAAGGACAGAGACTACTTGATTGGGGTGAATTATCAGTTTGATATGTTCTTGATTCAGGTGGCAAATATTGTTTTGAGCATTTATGCATAGCTGTTCTTAAGGGATATTTGTCTTAAATTCTTTTTTACCTGTTGAATCTTTGGTTTTGATATTAATGTAATTGTGGCTTCATTCAACGAGTTGGGCAGGGTTCTGTCTGTTTCTATTTTGTAGAATAGTTTGCATAGTGGTGGTATTAGGTCTACGTTGAAGGTCTAATAGATTTCTGCAATGAAACCATCTCATCTTGTGTTTTTTATTTAGTATGGATACTTTCAATGAGTGCATCTATTTCTTTGGGAGGTTATGGGATTGTTCAGATGGTCTGTCTGATCCTGATTTAAATTTGCTATTTGGTATCTGGCTAGGAAATTGTTCATTTCATTCAGATTTTTCAGTTTTATTGAGTATATCCATTTGTAGTAGGATCTGAAAAGTTTTTATTTTTTATTTTTTAGATTTCCTCATTTTCTCCTGTTCTTTCTCTCTTTTCATTTCTTGTTATGGTAATTTGGATATTTATTTTGTGTCCTCGGGTTAGTATACACAAGGTTTTTCTATCTTGTTGATTTAATCAAAGAATCTGCTCATGGTTTTGTAGGTTCTTTCAATAGTTATTTCTCCTTCTACTTGGTTGACTTCAGCCCTGAATTGAATGATTTTCTTCCTTCTACTCTTCTTATCTGTATTAGATTCTTTATCTTCTAAATAATTCTGGTATATGGTTAAGCTGGTATTGTGCACTCTCTCTAGCTTCTTCTTGTAGGCACCCAGAGCTTTGAATTTTGGTCTTTGCATTGCTTTCTTTGTGTCCCATAATTTTGGTTATGTTTCGCATTTATTTTAATTAAATTCATAAAAGTCTCTAATTTCTATCCTTATTTTTTTTGAACAAGGTACAAAACTTCTGTTAGTTTCACTGTGCTTCTGTGTGGCGTCCAACATCGCCAGCAAGGAAAGACGCAACACCGGGGAGTTTCTTCCTTCTAACAGTTTATATCTGGAACCTTGAACAAAGCTTATTTTCTTCTTTTGGCAGCCCCAAGCACTCTCCCTTCCACCCTATATAGCCTTGAAGACCCGTCTGCAGTAGAATAGATAGTGTGCTGCTTCCTAATAGGTGAACTAAGTGAATTCTACATTAGCATGTAAGTGTAATAACAAATACAGCTCACTGTGCATGTACTAAAGTTGATTTACTACCAAGGAGCTGCATCTGGCCAGTGCCATTTTGTAATGGAGATGAACAAAAGGTGGATTACTACATATCACCCTTTTTTTGTTTTAATAGAAGCCGTCCCAGGGCAGGGCTAATCGGGTCACTGGCATTTTGTTGATCAATGACCCCTGTCTTAGGTCATCTCTTCCATGACTTGGTCTTACCCGTCAAAGGGTTACCTTATCGCTCACCGGGCCATATATCGCAGGTTGATCCAAGCCCCGAGAAGTTGCCCGTCTTTGGGTATCATTGGATTCAAAATAGTATTTTATGTACAGTAATTTATGCTCAGTGTACCCTGGAGCGAAAGCTTCTAAGATTTTAGGGAGGCCAGCCAAACAGAGACATCTTCCTGAGCCTGATAAACTATGGCTCTATGAACTGCATGATCTCGTCTAATGCGGCAGAAGCACCAAAGGCAGACGAAAGCTGCTACGCACATAAGGGCAGCTATAGTGAACATCCCAGCCCACTCTTTCATCCAAGAAAAGGCGCCGGAGATCCACGTGGTCAGGTCCTCCATGGTGATTGGCTTCAGTCTTGTGGCATTAAGTGAAGCTATCTGAAATAAAAGCTGTTTGGTTAATAGTTCTCCCTCAAGAGACCAATTTCCTTTAAAGGAATTCACTGATATTGTACTGACTTTCTTTTAGAGCTGTCATATTCACCTGGAGGAGGGGTAATACACAATCCTGGGTTATGTTTAACGCAGGATACCTGCACCATTGTTACAAGTGCATCAATTTCTTCTTGTAGAATATCCACTCTCTGATTCAAAAGTGGTATTTCAGCTTCTAAATGGGAATAATATTGATTTTGAGTCTGTAAGGCTCATGCAGACCGAACAACTATACTATTCATTACCTCTGTAGTCTGCACTTGAGATGCCATGGCAACTGCAGTAGTAGCAGTGGCTGCTGCAGATATAGTAATGGCTGTAATAATGGCAGCAGTAATACTAAAATCTCTCTTGGCATGGAATAACTGTCCTACAGGAAAGTGTCTGGGTCTTCTATAACTGGAATGGGCACAAACATGGGTAGGTGTATTCCCATGGGTATCATTGCCACCATCCCAACATTCCGATAGACAACATTGTTACAGTCTAAGCGATCATCATACACATCGGTACGAATAAGGAAGAAAAAGGGTGGTTTGATGCAAACCGGGGCAGAGGAATAACTTATGTTTTGCAAAAGTGAATTTAACGTTATGTTAAGAAGTCTGAGTGCCCTTTTGTTAACATTCCTAACAGCATATATACTATAAAGAAGAAATTCTTCTCCCTTAATGCAAGCAAGAGGAGCTAGTGAGGTAAAGGAATTTTGGTAATTCGACAAGATCCAATAATACCATGGCCATGCATTCTCTGCTCCCATTTGTTCCCCCTTTTTTATTTTTAAACACGCTATCAGGCGAGAATAGAGGTCTGACCCCTGATGTTCTCAGCCCATCTAGTATACTCATGGAAATCATCTTATTAGGCCTTTAAGGCTGCCAGTCAGGCCTGGGGGTCTATCCAGCTTTAATAGCTGTGAGTGCCTGCACCATCATTGCGGCCTGTCTCTGTTGAACAAACCTCATCTTACTGATACACCAGAGACAAGCAAATGCTATTAAAATCATGAGAACAGCAAGGACTCTAAGCCCCGCCCACTCCTTCAGATGATTCACCGCCGAGCTGATCCACGATGACAGTCCTTCAGCCAAAGACACATCCACTCGAGTGGAATTCACGATCACGATGGCCATATGGAGTTGGTCCATCAGGGCGTCAAATTCACCAGTCTAATTTCTTAAAAGATAATTAGACATTAGTTTAGACAAATTTGCAGCTGTTGTAAAATTCTCATACTGAATGCTGGTAATACATAAACTAGAATACTTCTACTGACATTCCAATTGGGCTAGCTGCCACTAGATCTCAATTTGTTCTTGTACTCTATCAATTCTTTGGTTTATAATCAGACTCGACTGCACATCAATTGCATGAGCAACGCTAGATGACAGATTACACAGGGCATGAACCCTTTGGCAAATTGTAAAATGATTAAAATTATAATTTATAAATTGAAAAACATTTAATATCATTGTCAGCTCTGTCTGCTAACTGAGCTGAGCCCAGGTGTTTTTATAGCCACCTGTTGATTATAAATAAGATAGATCTTCCTTCAGAAGAGCCATTTATGAAAATCAAGAGTATTTTTATGCAGAATCTATAAAGGCCGTATTATGAAATACAACCTCAGGCATATCTAAGAAATATTATTAATCTATCTTGAGGACAACAGCAATGCCAATTAGTGAATACTTTCATCTCATCTAGGCATCCTTGGCATCTAAATTTTAAAATTTTCTTAAAATTTATATATGCCTTAAAAATATATATTCCTTAAAAATATATATGCATAATTTAATTTATATATGCATAATTGAAATGATATGCATGGGGATATCATTTCCCCTCTATTTTTCTTTTTAAGAAGATATAGTTTTGTTTTGTAAAAATGTCTTAAATTACCTCATCTTTGAGGATAACAAAGTATCAAATTGTTAAAGATATCTCAAATGAATAGCCTTTATTCATTAAATAGCCAGTTTTATTGTTTGTTCCAATCTAAGTTGGAACACTAAGTATATATCATAACATATGTAATAACTATGTAATTATAGAAAATAAACATACCATTCTCAGTTGCCCTTTGCTAGAGCAGTTGCAACTAGAATGCCCCAAAATGAATCATAGTTATATGCACATATATTGATTTTTAAATTAGAAATATGAGTATCAATTATATGTAAAAGTTAATTAAGTCCTTTAGAATCAATATCATTATGTGGTACATCAAGAACAAATCTTTATACTTTGATGTACATAAAAATAAAAAATTATTTTTAAGTCATTACTTTTTTGATGATAAGAATAATAAGCGTGCTTGTATATCTGAATGTTTCTATATACCCTTTTTGGGTTACAAACTTTATGTTCCTTGTCCCAAAGGGTCCTGTCCAGGCACCTTTTTAAAGATTAAATTATAAATAAGTATATTGTAGCTGTCTTCAGACACACCAGAAGAGGGCAAGTGCTATGCAGTCCTTAGGGGTGCGACCATAGCCAATCCCCCCTTTTTGTTTTATTAAGCGTTCTTTTAAGGTGTAGTGGGCACGCTCCATAATGCCCTGACCTTGGGGGTTATAGGGAAGGCCATGATTTAACTGTACATTTATTTGTTTGTAGAAAGACTGGAATGACTGAGCAGTATAAGCTGGACCATTATCTGTTTATAAATGACAAGGCTGCCCCCAGGCAGCCCATGCTTGAAGGCAATGTCCAATCACATTGCGAGCCTTCTCTCCACTCATGGCAGTAGCATGGATAATGCCAGAGCATGTATCCACAGAGACATGAATATACTTTAAGGTTCCAAACTCGGATATATGAGTCACATCCATCTGCCATAATTTTAGGGGTAATAGGCCTTTTGGATTAACTCCTGAACCCGGGGGATGGTGAAAAACTGCACATTGTTGGCATGCCAGCAAGGTCTGGCATGCATCTGCATGAGAAAGATGGAATTTTTGTTTTAATGTCTTAGCTGAAACATGAAATTGCTGATGGAGTTTTCATGCAGCTTCCAAGGATGAGGCCAGGAGGGCATATTCCATTCTGGTGGATCGATCAACAAGGTTATTGTCCTTACTCAGCGGGCCTGGCAGACCTGAATGGGCTCTAATATGTTGTATTAAAAAATTTTGAATCCCTGGACCAGATAATTTTCTGTAATTCCTTCATTAGATGGATCACCGTGCTAGTATGTTTTATGGAGCCAGCCATTTCTAATATCCTAACAGCATTCATTGCATAAGATGAATCTGAAAGTAAATTAAATGGAAAGGAACATTTTTTGAAAACTTCTAACACAATTTGCAACTCAACCACCTGTGGGGAGCCAGACTGATATTGGCACAAAACAGACTCATTATGCTTGATCATATAAACTCCACAGCCTGTTTTTGATCCATCTGTAAATATATTGGGGGCACCTGGCAAGGGTGCTTGTGCAGTTACTTTTGGAAACATCACAGGATGTTCATTAAAAAATGAAAGCAAAGGATGTCGTGGATAATGATTATCTATTAATCCATCAAAGCAGCAGTGCAATATGGGCCAGTCATCAATCGTCCCACACAAAACCTGCACCTGAGAGGCAGTATAGGGAACAATCAGTGATGCAGGATTCTTCCAAAAAAACTGTATACATTGTTGTATCCCTATAAGGGACAAATTTTCATACCTTTATAATTTCTATATAGCCTTATTAACGTTTTATAGATCTAACTTTGAACTTTATTTTGAACCACATCTGAGTGAATCTGTTAAAAATGTTCTTTTGGCCAGAACTCTCTAGGTGAAGCCTGTAAGATAAGGCCAGACCTAGACACATAAATCTTGCAAGGAGTAGCCTGTAACCAGACCCCATTGTATGAAGGTCAAATAACAAAAGGAACCTATAATATCAAAGCATAACTACAATTTTAAAGCAAAACCCAGTTTTAAACAATCTTTTTTCCTTAAAAATAATGGCAAACACATTACTTTCATATTGCAAAGTTTGTCTATCAGCTTGTGTGTTTGAGTGTATGACAGTGTAACTTATTGAAGAGACATTACTTTAAGTCTTATTTTTTATAAGTCTGAGTTCTAGGATAAGAATCACATAAAACTTTATGCCAACTTAGAAATATCTTAGAAACCTGTTTTTCATGGATTCTGTCATGCCACGTGTTGCTTAAGATAGCATTAACCCCAGATTGTCAGTTTTAAACTTACCTTTTGTTACCATCATTATAATTTTTAAATCACATCTAATAACTTATTAGCCAATACGCTAGAGTCAAGGCATGTAAAACATTTATACCTTTAAGAACAATTAGAAATAAAAATGAAGTGATTGCATTAATCTCATTAATTTAAACCAAATATATATCTATATATCTATATCTATACATCTATATCTATATATCTATATCTATACATCTATATCTATATATCTATATCTATATCTATATCTATATCTATATCTATATCTATATCTATATCTATATCTATATCTATATCTATATCTATATCTATATCTATATCTATATCTATATCTATATCTATATCTATATCTATATCTATATCTATATCTATATATCTATAGACCCATAAATCTTGCAAGGAGTAGCCTGTAACCAGACCCCATTGTATTAAGGTCAAATAACAAAAGGAACCTGTAATATCAAAGTATAACTACAATTTTTAAAGCAAAATCCAGTTTTAAATAATCTTTTTTCCTTAAAAATAATGGCAAACACATTACTTTCATATTGCAATGTTTTTCTATCAGCTTGAGCATTTGAGTGTATGACAGTATAACTTATTGAACAGACATTACTTTAATTCTCAATATATATATATATATATATAATGCAGGATTCTTCCCAAAAAACTGTATACATTGTTGTATCCCTAGAAGGGACAAATTTTAATACCTTCATACTTTCTATATAGCCTTATTAACGTTTTATATATCTAAGTTTAAACTTTATTTTGAACCACATCTGAGTGAATCTGTTAAAAATGTTCTTTTGGCCAGAACTCTCTAGGTGAAGCCTGTAAGATAAGGCCAGACCTACACCCATAAATCTTGCTATATATATATATATATATATATATATATATATATATATATATATATATATATATATATATATATATATATATATTTCCAGCTGTAATATCAGGGAATAAAGCACTTTGAACCCAATCATCACCACGGTAGAATTTTTTCCAGGAGAATTAACCATTGAGTTTGAGGCTGTTGGCCCCTTAAAAAGTAGCTTTTTCTCCAGCTGTCTTTAACTTGTAGTTAAGAATGTGAGGCACCTTTAATCATCTTCTGTGTAAATTGTAGACTGGCAGGACTACCAGTAGATAATGCTTTTTTTTACCATTTTATTTTTTCTTTTCAACATATAACATAAACACAACAATCATTCAGCCACTCAAACAATAGACAAAAAAAATTTACACACATATGGACAGGATTGGTGCACCAAAGACAGACAACAGACAGAAATAGAACTTGATGTCCCAAAAAGATCCAAATATCTTAACCAGAATTAAGGATATCTCCAGTAGGATTCAGAGAGGAAATAGGACGTCTCCCATTTTCCTCTCCTCCACAGGAGACTTTTATAACCTTGGTAATGTTACCAGTTCCCTTTCCCTTATTAGGGAGGGATTTCCAAGCCTTTATAGATATATTATTAATCTGCTCATATACCGGGACTGGATAGTGAATCTGCTGATTGGCATGTCTCCTATGTCCTAAAAGCATCTCTCTGTCCCACTGTGGGTTGCCTGCTGCTATGTTAGCAGCTTCCTGTTCCATGGCAAATTCTATGAGAAAGGTTCTCCATTCTAAGTATTGCCCTGGAGCTAGGCAGGCATGAACGAGTACGAGTGAGTTCCAATCTCCAGGAGTTAAGCACTGCCTTGCAAGCGATTCAACCTGAGCTACCGTAAAGGCAGTGGAGATCCCATAGTTTCTGACTGATTCAGCTAATGATTTAATAAATTTAAAATCTAGGGCTTCATAAAACCTATGGCCCTGTAGCTCCTGGAGCACTGGGTAAGCCATAAAGAGCTCTGTGTGGACCAATCCCTGAGAAGCTGGTGGGAGCCCAGGGGAGAGTTCTCTTTTCTTCGTGAGGGGCAGGGCACCCTGGAATGGGTTCAAGCTGAGAGAGGGTCCTGTGCAGACCTGCCCCCAGACTTGAGGGCAAAAGGAACACACAGAAAGTGCGGGGGGGGAGGGGGGCAGGGGGCACCAGGGAAGCGACCTCCTGATAAGGAGGCAGGGCTGGCAGAGCGGAGTGGGAATCTGACACTTTGGCGGTCTTCTGTCCTTTGTTCTTAAGTTTATTTTTAAAGGCCGCCCTCTCTATCTGGCTCAGGAGAGCCTGAATCTCTCCTTTATTCTCAGAGTCTTCCGATTCTGTCTCTAACGATAGCTCAATGAAGAGCCCGAAAAATTGGATGTGACTGAAAAGTCCTGATCCTAATCAAAAAACCATGCAAGCTGCCAGAAAGCACACTGCTATAAGAGCAGGGTCATGAACTTTCTTTTATTTCCTGGTTCTTTTGGAGTTTGTTTGCAGTTCATTATTATGTAAATCCCCTTTGTTTTGTTTTGCGTAGGACTTCTTCCCGCTCTGCCTTAATCTGCAGGGCGGAGCTAACTATCCGCACTCTCCCTCCACAGTCTGTACTTCAGACCTGAGACTTTCTGGCCTCTTTTACTGAGAAATTTTTCTTTTTGACCTTCCTTTATAACTTAAACTTGTCCCATTACCGGGAACTTTTAGCCTATTAATACTGAGAACTGTAACTTGTCCCATTCACCGGGAACATAATTCCTCCCATTTATTGGGAACTTCTTACTAACCCCGCTTACCGGGAACTTACCAGCGTGCTACCCTGACTGCAGAAGGTTCTGGAATCCCATGAAATGGGCCACCAATTGTGGCATCCAACCTTGCCAGCAAGGAAAGACGCAAAACCAGGGAGTTTCTTCCTTCTAACAGTTTATTTCAGGAACCTTGAAGAAAGCTTATTTTATTGTTTTGCTGGCCTCGAGCCCTCTCCCTGCTACCCTTATATAGCCTTACAGTCCCATCTAAAGTAGAATAGATAGTGCACCCCTTCCTAATAGGTGAACTAAGTGAAATCTTCATTAGCATGTAGGTGTGATAACAAATACAGTTCACTGTGTATGTACTAAAGTTGATTTACTACCAGGGAGCTGCATCTGGCCAGCGCCATCTTGTAATGGAGATGAACAAAAGGTGGCTTACTACACTTCTGTACAGTTTATTTTTCGTGACCTGTCCATTGAGAAGAGTCAGTTGTCGAAGTCACCCAAAATTATTGCCTGAGGTGCAATACATGCTTTGAACTCCACTCAACTTTCTTTCATGAATGACAGTGCCCTTGTATTTGGAGCACATATGTTCAGAATTGAAAGTTCTTCTTGATGTATTTTTTTCTTTGATGTGTATAAATTGTCCTTCTATGGCTATTTTGATGACTTTTTATTGACATTCTATTTTAGTCTATATTGGAATGCATAATCCAGCTTGATTCTGGGAATTGCTTGTTTGGAATATTGTTTACCAAACGTTATCTCTGTGGTAAAATTTGTCTTTGACACTGAGATGAATTTCCTTTATGCAGCAAAATGTTGGTCCTGTTTACATATTCATTCCGTTAGGTTCTTTCTTTTATTGCAGAATAGAGTGCATTAAGGCTATGCGATATTAAGGAATAGCGATTGTTGCCTCCTGTTATTTTTGATGAAATTTTTATGCTTGTGAAATTATATTCTTCTTTTGGGTTTGTTAAAAGAAGATTAATTTCTTCCTTTTCTGGGTGTGGTATTCCTCTTTTGGTTGATGTTTTACATAGATTATGCTCTGAAGAACTGGATTTGTGGATAAATGTTTAACTTTTTTATTTTTATTTATATAGGATGCTTCACTGATCCACTGGCAAACATTTCAAACATATACCATCAGTCCAGGTCAGTAGTGTCAGCTTAGGAAATAATCAGCAGTAGTAACCTTACCTATCATAGATGTCCAAGAAGCAGCAACGTACAAATTAGCAGGAGTAATTTGGAGGCATGCTAGGACAAGTTATCAGCTGTGCCTTTCTCTGCAAACTGAAGATCAGTAAAGACATGATCCACAGATTTTTTGCAAAGCTAGCAATATAGAGAACCCTATTTAAGCTTTAGTGAGTATCCATTGAAAAATATATTCTCCTTCAAAATATCAGTGGCCTGGAACAGGTTTGCATTACCACATGCCTTACCTCACCTTGTGATCCTGACTGAAATGAGATTGTTCCAAATAACCCAACATATGCTATAGCAATAATAATTGGAACATACACATGGAGAATATTTTGCTATATTTTTCATTATTTTCTTGCTTCAAATGGATATAAACTATTCAATGTTAGGTAGAAAATACAAGAATGTTATAAGCAAAGAATCTTTCTTCCCCTGCTTTATGTAGCATAAATAAATTATTTATCATTTGTTTCTTCAATTGTTTCCCCCTTCATAACTTTTTACATAACAACTGAATTTCTAAAAAATATTAATTTTCCACTTCAGATTTTCAAAAATAAAATGCTCAATAGTACCAATTTTATGAATCCTTTTTCTTCATTGTCATTATTTTCTTCACAGAGTTGTATTGAAAGATATGACTAGAAACAAAATACACCATAGGACTAGTTGCATGATCAGTTATGCAACCTACATTTAATCATAACACCCAATGACATTATTTGAATTAATTTGTCAAACATTTGTAAATAATATATTTATCAAAGTTTTTACATAATTAAAAATTTGAAGAGTTCACTCCTTTCTCATTTTCTAAAATTTAATAATGCTGTACTCAAAATATTCCAAAAGAATGAATATTTTTTGCAGCCTTATGAGGACTTTCAGCTCTTAAATGAAACTAATTATGCTTGGCTGTAAAAAAATAAATATAAAATTAAAAATTTTATTTCTTTACACCCAATAAAATTTAATATATATTATAAATATGGTATTTGTATTTTTTAATAAAAATACAAACGATAATTTTAAGAAATTACTGGAAAAAAGTTGAGATTCTCAAAACTTCAAATTTACTAATAAATCAATCAGAAACAGACAATCCAATGTCCATACCTTTACCATATAAGCCTGGGACAACATATTGATGAGGTCCCTAAATGATTTTTAAAAGAAAATTCTAATTAGGATATGTCTGCTTTTTTAGTAGATTTAAACATCTGAATTCATATTCTGGACAAGGATTACTCTATAGTTGTATCGATTCAGAAATGAAAATACATTTTAGGATTTCCCGTTTTGTGAGACAATTAATCATTGGGAGTGTTCTTTTCTCATCCTGTTAGCTTGACAGTTTCTAGTACATCCTGAAAATATTAGTATTGAAATATATTTGACATTCTGTTCATTATAATTTAAGATACCTTATTGATATGGGAAAGTATGTTGCAATTCCTGGCATTATATACAGCATTTTTGAAGTATGTATATGTCTTTATAATGCAATGACTACATGTCCTTTTCATACTTTGCTTATTTTTAAATTTGAGGTTAATTTTAGATGTGAACTGTGTCTTTGGAACTTGAGGCTTCTGAGCTAATATCCACTTGTCAGTGATTGTGTTCTTTTGTGATTGGGTTACCACATTCAGGATCATATTTTCCTTTTGTATCTATTTGCTGAAAAATTTGAAGGATTCAATGTTTTAAATAGCTAAATGGTACTCTATTGTGAATATATATACCATAATTTCTGTATCCATTCCTCTGTTAAGGGACATCTGTGTTCTTTCCAGCTTCTGGCTATTATTAACTTGGCTGCTATGAACATAGTGGAGCATATATCCTTAATACATGCTGAGGAATCTTCTGGTTATATGACCAGAAACGGTATAGCAGGGTCCTCTGGTCGAATCATGTCCAGGTTTTGATGAACCTACAGACTGAAATTTTCAGAGTGGTTGTTCCAATTTGCAAGCCATCAGCAATAGAGAAGTGTTTCTCTTTCTCCACATCTTTGCCAGCAGCTCTTATCTACTGGATTTTTGATGGTAGCCATTCTGAATTATAGGAGGTGAAATTTCAAGGTCCTTTTTATTTACATTTCTCTGATGACTAAGATTGTTGAACATTTCTTTGGATGCTTCTCAGCCATTCTATATTCCCCAGGTCAAATATCTTTTGTTAGCTCTGTAACCTGTTTTAAATAAGGATATTTCACTTTCTGGAGTCTTATATCCTGTATATTTCCTTCTGTCTATAATACGGTTGATAAAGATCTTTTCCCAATTTGTTGGTTGCCATTTAGTCACATTGACAGGGTCCTTTGTTTTACAGTATCTTTCTAATAGTATGAGGTGTCATTTGTCAATTCTTGATCCAAAAGAATAAAACACTGGTATTCTGTTTAGGAAAATCTACCCTGTGACAATGAGCTCCAGGCTCTTTCCTAGTTTCTTTTCTATTAGCTTAAATATGTCTGTTTTATGTGGAAGTCCCTGATCCACTAGGACTTGAGTTCAGTACAAGGACATAATGGATCAATTCACATTCTTCTGCATACTGACCTCCACTTGAAACAGCACCGTTTGTTGCGCGTTGTCAAATATAAAGTTACAATAGGCTTGTGGGTTCATTGCTTGCTCATCAATTCTGTTCCATTGGTCTACCTACATGTCACTGTACGATTACCATGCAGTATTTAACACTATCACTTTTTAGTATAACCTGAGGTCCAGGATACTGATTCCCCTGGAAGTACTTTTACTGATGAATAGTTTTACCTGTACCAGAATTTTTCTTATTCCAGTTGAATTTCAGAATTGCTTTTCTACCCTTGGAAGAATTTAGATATCATTTTGATGGAGATTGCTTTAAATCTGTAGATTGCTTTTGGCAATATGGCCATTTTTAGTATATCAATCTTGCCAATCCATGAGCATAGGAGATTTTTCCGTATCCTTATGTTATCTTTGGTTTCTTTATTCAACGACTTGAAGTAACTGTCATATAGATCATTCACCTCTACCTCTATAAGGAACTCTATCTAACCCTTAGTGAGTATCCATTGAAAATATATGTTCTTTCAAAATAACACTGTGCTGGCACAGGTTTTGCCTTATCACATGTCTTATATCACCTTGTGATACCGACTGAGATGTGATTGCTCAAAGTCTCCCACTGTATGCTATAGCAGAAAGAACTGGGAAATACACATGGTATTGTTTTAGTTCATTTCTCATTATTTTATTCCTACAAATGGATGTAAGCTATTCAATGTTAGATGGACCAACACAAGAATATCATTAGCAAGGAATCTTTATTCCCCTGTTTTATTGAGCCTAAGTAATTATTTCTCATTTGTTCCTTCATTTATTTCTCCCAGTAAAATTGATATTTATGTTTTAAACTGACTTTTTTCTTATTTCTAAAGTAGTGGTAAAATATTAGTTATCAATGTATTCAAAAGGGAAAGTTGAAATAGAAGATTGCAGCAAAAGTATATAAGAGAATTTTATAATGACTGATAATTTACTTTATACACCTGAGGAGTGACATAAATTCTCTTCCATCTGTGCTTTAATTTCAGTTTTTGTTTGAATTACAATGCAATCATTACCCTTTCTTCCATTTATCCCTATCACACATGCTACCTCACTAAACAAAATAATCATAAGTTTTCATATGTGATTTTGAGATAAAAAATTGTGAGAAGGAACACGAGACATTGTTTCACGTCCCTAAATCTATAAAATGTTTGCTTGGAGATCTCTAAAGAAAAGGAAGTCATAATTATAGTCTCTTAATGTCACAGTTAAAAGGTAAGGTACTTAAGCTCTAAAATGTATTTTTAATAGGATTGTAATTTGGAGAGTGTACACAACTAATAATAGACATTACAATCAAAAGATATTATTGCAAAAAAAACCTAATAATCTGTAAAGTGTTAGGGGTTTTAATGTATGTATTTATTCACTTTTACATTCAAATTATTAAGAAAATAGATTTTATTGGAAAAATACATTTTATTTTTGATTAAGCTACCCTGCTAAACTTTGATTCTTAATATTTCCCATCACCAACTCAACAGTCATTCTTTTTCTAATTAAATGGACACATTTATTTATCCAACAGGAAGTAACCAAGAAAACCTGAAGAATTTTCTTTGTATCAGAAAATTCAGCTGAGTTTCTTTAATTACACTTAGTTCTTCTGCGTGGTTCCTTTAAAATAAACAAAGATCCATGTGCTAAGCAGTTTAAAAGTCACTTTAAGATTATTTTCAAATTAATAATTAGCATTTTTATAATTTTAATAATATTAAAAGTTAAATAGCTTCATAATTTTACCTCTCCCCTGACTCTGTATTTTCTGATATTCCTTCTGTACAACATTCACTATATTAACATTATTTTCCTTTAATGGTTTATAACATATAATAATAGTTATTATATTTGATTCTGAATTCAATGAAACAGATTTTTATAATATATTATTTGTTTAGTTTTAAATTTTTCTTGGACCACAGAAAACTGGATTTGGCAAAATTACATGTTCTCCATTTAAGTTGAGAATGATATATAATTAAATGTCCTTTTCCTTGTTGTAGTCAGGCTGTAGAAAAAGAGTTGTCATGTATATTCATATCCTGAATATTTTTGGGATTTACTATGATGTGAAAGTATTCAGAATTGGTATTTATTATTAAATTTTTTGAGCCTTCTGGGAAGTGTGCAAAAATATTAAATGATTATTATTAAATATATTTGTATCAGGAATGTTTCCCTACATTCCCTCCTTCCTTCATTGGCCTGAGAAAGGCTGATCCCTACAAATCTACCTGGCATCTCCGTTCTCTAAATAATAGAGTCTCAACCAGATTGACTGAATCTTCTACAAATGAAGGAGGCCAAGACAGTGCACTTCATCCTCGTTGCCCTAGAGTGTTATATTGGCAACTGTAAGAATGTTTCTGGCTTAGACTTTGTGAAATCCCAAGGATCCCTTGATACTTGACGCTTCATACCTTACCTCGCTCTTACATAATATTTCATGATGTCTGTCCAATGCCTGGCAATAAATATGCACATTTGATTCTGTTCTAATGGTACAGCAATTCAGAAGAAAGCCCTACTAGTTTCCAAACTACAAGCACACCATAGCAATAATAATAGAGCCAGGGTTCACTTCCACCACATGGGAAGGAACCCAAGTTAGGTCAGATGTTATTTTGCTTTTCGTTAAATCTCAGGTCAATTTTTTGCTCCTGATTTCTTTTAGAGTTGAAGAAATCTAGGTCAAAAATATAAAAGCTGGGAAAAATATGCTATCCATCTACTGGGCCTGGGGTTTTAAAAATATACTTGAGGTGGAATCTTCAGGTTTCATCTCACCATGGATGATATTTAAATGTAGGATTTTTGTATGTTGTTTTGCATAAAATATCATGAAATTGTTCTCAAAATAAGCATGCTAATAATCCATAAACATATCACATTAATAACCCAAATTTATCTATAAGGAAAAAAGAATATTCACACCTTTAATATCTTAGAAATATATCACATTGTGCAGCACAAAAAAATTTATGGATGCCTCCCAGCCATTATACATAATTTGAAGTTTAAACTATTTAAGTCCACATTCCATTCATTTTCAAGAACACCTGGTCTTATCTTCTATTTTTAAACAGAATTGTTCTAATCTAGCACCTGCCATTTCCCCTAACACTATATCATCCTACACAGGTATTCCTATTTATCTGCATCATGTGATTGTTCTGTTACTGCTCTAAAGTGGGACTAAAATGTCCTCATTTATACCATCCTTCTTGATAAACTAATTATAGTCTTTGGGTTGTCACTACTAATCTGAACTTTTTATGTCCATTTACTAGTTAGCACATACCCTGCCAATCTTTTTAGATCTGGGTTTGCTCACTCAGTATGATATATTCTAGTTTGACCCATTTGCCTAAAAATGCATGATGTCAGCAAACTTTTTTATAGCTGAATAGAATTGTATATTTTAAATGAAACACAATTTCAGTATACATTTTTCAGATAATGGACGACTGGGTTGCCTCCAAACACTGGCTATTACAACAATGACTTCTAAAACATGAGTTGAGCATATGCTATTGTTGTATTGTAAAGCATCTTTTGGTTATATTTTGAGGACAATTAAAGCTGTGTCTTCACTTAGCTCCAATTCCAATTATTTGATGTAAAATTACATAGAGGTCTAGAATGGTTGTACCATTTTTTTTTAATTTAAAGGAGATTGTTTCTTTATCTCAATATTTTCTCCACTATATTTAATCTAAGCGATTGTGACAGATTTTAGGTCGAATCTCGGGGTGGTTCCACTTTTAATTTCTCTAAAGAATAATGATGTTGTATATTTTGTACATTTTCCTGGCCATTTTATTTTGAATATTTCTTGTATATTTTCCTGACCATTTGATGTTGTATATTTATGTACATGTTTCCTGGCCATTTCATAGTCCTCGAATGAGAATTCTCTTTAACTTTTTTTATCCAAATTTTTTTATTTGGATAACTTTGTATGTGTGACTTTAATTCCTTCCAATGTGTAAAGATTTTAGATATTAGCCAACTATCAAATGTGTATTTAGTGAAGATGTTTTCAAAATCAATACGTGGCTTCTGTGTACTATGGACATGGTACCTAGCCTTATAAAAGCATTTAAGGTTCTTTTACTCTCATTTATCTGATGCTGATCTTACCTGAGCGATAGGTGTTCTATTAAAGAAAGTTTCCCCCTTGCCTATGCGATTAAGACTCTCCATTTTCTTTTTTATTAAATTTGAGGTATCATGTTTTCATCATATATAATCTCATTTCATTTTGATGTAGAGAATGTCAAATTTCTCTCAGAAACTCTACAGTGGTATATTTGACAGTTACTTGTTTTAAAATTTTACAATGAACTTGCCTCCTCATACATGTCACATTTCAATTTTCCATCTATGATATTTATATATTAACTAATTTTAAATCATTCTCATTTCTTATTTTCCCAAGACAAATATGCAATAATTAAGATGAGTTCCCACTGCAAAAGTTTTAAAGGCATTCATTAGCCTTGTCTCATGTAAAGATATCTTTTTGTTATTATTAATTATTTATCAATCAATAATTTCTTCCCTTCATGTTTCTTTACATTTTGAATCCTTTTAACAATCTTCACAAAAAATAATAGAGAAGTATTTAGGACAGACTTCCATCAAAATTTTTTTATTATAAGGTATGTATGAGCAAGTCCTTTCTGGAAAGACAAAATTTCTCTGGTGTCATTTTGGTGTTTTTTTTTTTTTTTTTTTGTTTTGTTTTTATTTGTTTGTTTGTTTGTATGTCATTTTAACAATCTTCACCTAAAATCATAGAGAAATATTTATTACAGAGTCCCCTCAATATTTGTTTTGTTTTATTATATCCAATATATAAGCAAGTTCTTTCTGGAAAGACAAAATTTCTCGCAGTCTCATTTTTCTGTTTTCTTTCCTTTTTTTTTTTGGTGGTTTATTGTCTGTCTGTTTGTTTATTTGTTTGTTTTTGGAGACAGGGTTTCTCTGTGTAGCTCTTGTGTTCTGAAAAACACTCTTTAGACCAGACTTGCCTTGAACACAGAAATCCACCTTCCTCTGCCTCCCAAGTGCTGAAATTAAAGGCTTATGCCACCACTTCCCTGCCCGTTATTTGTATAAAATCTAGTGTTGTGAATTGTCAAATGGTCCTTATTTACATAGTTTTATTATACATTACTGAAAAGCAAAAAAGGAAATTATTTTCTACATGTGTCTTATAAATTGCTAATTTTGTACAATTGAGAATTTTATAGTGAACATTGATTTTCCAAATCAATGACACATGCTATCTGACATGGCTTTAATCTCAGTATTGGAGTGATATGTTATTAATTTGTACAGTTATTTATATTGTTTATTGTGACAACTTATAAATATTGGAAATTGAAAACAACTCATTCAATTCTAATAATTATTTAGTTTTGATTTATTTATTATATAAGACAATGTATTAAAAGAGGCCAAACTTCTCTTTATCTGTTGTAATGGATTTATAATTTAAAATTTTGGAACTTACAATTCAAATTCTACACAGATATATTTATGGTTTATCCACTAATAATTTATTTTGAAGTTTTACTATTAGAGTAGATTCAACATTAGGATTGCAATAGATATGGATGCTAAAATTTAGAGTAATGTAATCTTGAAGCATTCCCTGTGATTTGTTATACCAAATGAAATGTATGTTTGTGCCAGTTTTGTACACTAAAGTACCAGTATTATTTTTCAACTTCTATTAAGGGGTTGTTTCCTGAAATTTGAAAGTAAAAGGACACAATCTCTCGTCTTCCACATAAATAAAAATACGAGTGTGTATCACATTTATCTTTTACACAGATTGGAATATGCAGTGTGATTCATGAAGATGCATTTTGAAATACTTCAAATGTTTTTTTCCTCTTTACAAAGTCACAAATCCTTCATATGATGATCTATTAACTAAATAAGAAAGGATATTTGTACATCTAGGAAAAATAGTTAAGCTAAATAAAAGCAAAATTTCATGATGTATCACGAATATATATATATATATATATACTGTATCATTTTATGTTCCTAATGAAATAGAAAAACTGTAAATACTTGCATTTCATTCTCATATCTCTCAATCATATATTTCTGAATTTTCAATTGGAGGATAGAAATCACCAAACAAATAGACATTCCCCTGTTTATATTAGAAATTCTCAGAAGCTGGAAAGAAAGCAGATGTCCATCAATAGAAGAATGGATACAGAAAATGTGGTATATTTACATGATGGAGTGCTACTCAGCAATTTAAAACAATGAATTCATGAAATTTTAGGCAAATGTTTGTAGCTGGAAAATATCATCCTAAGTGAGTAACCCAATCACAAAAGAATATAAATGGTGGGCAGCGGCGGCGGCGGCGGCGGCAGTGCAGCAGTGGCTGGTCCAGCTGAAGGGCCATCAGCAGTGGAACCAAGGCGACACAGGGTCCATTAGGCCCTGCACCCACGACCACTGACCTTCGCTGACCAGCCAGGCGGCAAGCAGCTGCAGTTGTGCGGCGCCTTTCCTGCACGGAAGCCACTTCAGAACTCGGCCTCCCACCAGTCAGGAGAGGTGCATCCATCTTGGTTTTGGACTCCAGGGATCGGACAGACTGAGGTACACAAACATAATCCGAGGCCAACACCACGGTGGTCTGAGCCCGACGGGCGTTGGCCTGCACCGAGGCCCTGGGCTGGTCGGGGGGCCATCGGAGTGCCAACCCAGCCAGGAGGTTTTTTGCCCAGGCCTGCGTGCGCCGCCATTTTGCCTGCAGGACGACAGAGAGCTCTGGCAGGCAGACCTGTAACAGGCTTAGCCTGAGGCTAACAAAGCGGGTTCTAGGCCCCAAAAGGCACAGGACTGACCCCAAGAACTGGGCGGCTAGGTGGACCATCTGTGAGTCAACCCGCCCAGGAGGTTGTTAGCACAGCATACTCTCCCGGCACTTTCAGGGAGCGAGGGCGCACACACCCACCATCCTAGTCACCTGGCAGACCGAATTAACAGTCATAGCCCTATGGGAACATTGCTCAGACCTTGGCCTCCCAGGCTTTTGCCTGGACTCAGGGACTGGGCGACCATGTTAACCTTGTGTGTGTCAGCCCGGTTGGCAAATCGGCTGCCCAGCGGAGTGAGCAGAACGCAGGGGAGGTCACAGCAGCATACACTGTCGGCACTCCCTGGGGTGCATACGGGCTCCATCTGGTCCACAGACACAATCTGGGGCAAGGCCTCAGGCGGAAGCCCTCAGCTCTACTATCTCCACTTCCGGATCCAGATCAGCCTGGGCAGCCGCACCACATCTTCAAGTCCTGCAAGAGGCTAGCCGGGCTTCCGGGCGGCAAGGTGGGAGAAGTCAGTGTGCTCCAGCGAATCCAGCGGGCCCCAGCGGGAGCCTTCGGGTGCCTGCTTTGGGATTTGAACAGCCTGGGCAGCAGCACCCTGTCTACAAGCAGTGCAGGAGGTAAGCTGTGCACCAGAGGCCAACTTGGAAGGGGCAGCTTGCACTGGTGAGTCCAACACTGACAAGACAAACTAACACCAGTGTGAACTAGATGGCAAAAGGCAAACGCAGGAACGTCACTAACAGAAATCAAGGCAATATGGCCACATTTGAACCCAAATCTCCTGTACCAACATGTCCTGGTTACACCTCACACCAGTAAAACAAGATTTGGATTTAAAATCACTGGTCATGATGCTGGTACAGGAACACATGAAGGACATACTTAAAGAAATTCAGGAGAAAATGGATCAAAAGTTAAAAGCCCTTGCAAGGGAAACACAAAAATCATTGAAAGAAATCCAGGAGAATACAAAAGCCAACAAGGAGGAAATGCAAAAAACACATAAAGAAATACAGGAGAACTTTGGTCAACAGGCTGAGGTCATGAAAGAGGAAACACAAAAATCTCTTAAAGAATTACAGGAAAGCACAAACAAGCAAGTGAAGGAGCTAAGCAAAACCATCCAGGATCTAAAATCAGAAATAGAAACAACTAAGAAATCTCAAAGGGAGACAACTTTGGAGATAGAAAGCCTTGGGAAGAAATCAGGGTACAGAGATGCAAATATCAACAACAGAATACAAGAGATAGAAGAAAGAATCTCAGATGCTGAAGATTCCATAGAAACTATGGACTCAACAGTTAAAGAAAATTCAAAATGCAAAAAGCTTGTAACCCAAAATATCCAGGAAATCCAGGACACAATGAGAAGACCAAACCTAAGGATTATAGGCATAGATGAGAGTGAAGATTTACAACTTAAAGGGCCAGCAAATATCTTCAATAAAATTATGGAAGAAAACTTCCCTAACCTAAAGAGAGAGATGCCCATGAATATACAAGAAGCCTACAGAACTCCAAACAGATTGGACCAGAACAGAAATACCTCCTGTCACATAATAATCAAAACACCAAATGTTCTAAACAAAGAAAGAATACTAAAGGCAGTAAGAGAAAAAGGCCAAGTAACATATAAAGGAAGACCTATCAGAATCACAGCAGACTTTTAACCTGAGAATATGAAGGCTAGAAGGTCCTGGGCTGATCTCATGCAGACTCTAAGAGAACACAAATGCCAGCCAAAACTACTATATCTAGCAAAACTCTCAATCACAATAGATGGAGAAACTAAGATATTTCATGACAAAACCAAGTTTAAACAATATCTATCCACAAACCCAGCCCTAAAAAGGATAATAGGAGGACAGCACCAATACAAGGAGGGAAACTTCACCCTGGAAAAAGCAAGATAGTAACCTTTCATCAAACCCAAAAGATGTTAAGCATTCAAATTTAAAAAATAACGTCAAAAATGATAGGAAATAACAATCACTATTCCTTAATATCTCTTAACATCAATGGACTTAATGTCCCAATAAAAAGACACAGACTAACTGAATGGATACGTAAACAGGACCCTACATTTTGCTGCTTACAGGAAACACACCTCAGGGTCAAAGACAAACACTACCTTAGAGTAAAAGGCTGGAAGACAATTTTACAAGCAAATGGTCTCAGGAAACAAGCTGGAGTAGCCATTTTAATATCAGATAAAATTGACTTTCAACCCAAAGTCATCAAAAGAGACCCTGAGTGACAATTCTTGCTGGTCAAAGGAAAATACAAAAAGAAGAACTGTCAATCCTGAACATCTATGCCCCAAATGCAAGGGCACCCTCTTTCATAAAGTAACTTTATTAAAACTAAAAGCACACATGGCACCTAACACAAAAATTGTGGGTGACTTCAACACTGCACTTTCCTCAATGGACCGATCAGGAAAACAGAAACTAAACAGGGACACAATGAAACTATTGAAGCTTTGGACCAATTAGATTTAACAGTTATATATAGAACATTCTATCCTAAAACAAAAGAATATACCTTTTTCTCAGCACCTCATGGTACCTTCTCCAAAATCGACCATATAATTGGTCACAAGACAGACCTCAACCAATATAAGAAGATAGAACTAATCCCATGCCTCCTATCTGATCACTATGGAGTAAAAATGGTCTTCAATAGCAACAAAAACAACAGAAAACCCACATACATGTGGAAACTGAACAATACTCTACTCAATGATACCTTGCTCAAGGAAGAAATAAAGAAAGAAATTAAAGACTTTTTAGAACACAATGAAAATGAAAACACAACATACCCAAATCTATGGGACACAATGAAAGCAGTGCTAAGAGGAAAACACATAGCCCTGAGTGCCTCCAAAAAGAAAATGGAGAGAGCATACATTACCAGCTTAATGACACACCTGAAAGCCCTAGAACAAAAAGAAGCTATTTTGCCCAGGAGGAGTAGAAGGCTGGAAATCATCAAACTCAGGGCCGAAATCAATCAAGTAGAAACAAAGAGAACCATACAAAAAATCAACAAAACCAGGAGCTGGTTCTTTGAGAAAATCAACAAGATAGATAAACCCTTAGCTAGACTGACCAAAGGGCACAGAGAAAGTATCCAAATTAACAAACTTAGAAATGAAAAGGGAGATATAACAACGGAAACTGAGGAAATCCAAAAAATCATCAGATCCTACTAAAAGAGCCTGTACTCAACAAAACTGGAGAATCTGGAGGAAATGGACAATTTCCTTGACAGATACCAAATACCAAAATTAAATCAGGACCAACTAGACCATCTAAACAGTCCTATAATGCCTAAAGAAATGGAATGAGTCATAGAAAGTCTTCCAACCAAAAAAAGCACAGGACCAGATGGCTTCAGTGCAGAATTCTACCAGACCTTCAAACAAGAGTTAACACCAATACTCTTCAACAATTCCACAAAGTAGAAACAGAAGGAACACTACCCAATTCCTTCTATGAAGCAACAATTACACTGATACCAAAACCACACAAAGATCCAACAAAGAAAGAGAACTTCAGACCAATTTCCCTTATGAACATCGATGCAAAAATACTCAATAAAATTCTTGCCAACCGAATCCAAGAACACATCAAAATGATCATCCACCATAATCAAGTAGGCTTTATCCCGGGAATGCAGGGTTGGTTCTATATACGGAAATCCATCAATACAATCCACTACATAAACAAACTCAAAGAACAAAACCACATGGTCATTTCATTGGATGCTGAAAAAGCATTTGACAAAATTCAGCATCCTTTCATGCTTAAAGTCTTGGAGAGAACGGGAATTCAAGGCCCATACCTAAACATAGTAAAAGCAATATACAGCAAACCGGTAGCCAGCATCAAATTAAATGGAGAGAAACTTGATGCAATCCCACTGAAATCAGGGACCAGACAAGGCTGCCCCCTTTCTCCTTATCTTTTCAACATTGTACTTGAGGTACTAGCTCGGGCATTTCGACAACATAAGGAGGACAAAGGGATACAAATTGGAAAGGAAGAAGTCAAACTATCATTATTTGCAGACGACATGATAGTCTACCTAAGTGACCCAAAGAACTCCACTAGAGAGCTCCTACAGCTGATAAACAACTTCAGCAAAGTGGCAGGTTATAAAATCAACTCAAGCAAATCAGTGGCCTTCCTATACTCAAAGGATAAGCAGGCTGAGAAAGAAATTAGGGAAATGACCCCCTTCACAATAGCCACAAACAGTATAAAGTATCTTGGGGTGACTCTTACCAAACATGTGAAAGATCTGTATGACAAGAACTTCAAGACTCTAAAGAAGGAAATGGAAGAAGACCTCAAAAAATGGGAAAACCTCCTATGCTCATGGATCGGTGGAATCAATATAGCTAAAATGGCCATTTTGTCTAAAGCACTATACAGATTCAATGCAATACTCATCAAAATCCCAACTCAATTCTTCACAGAGTTAGAAAGAGCAATTATCAAATTCATCTGGAACAACAAAAAACCCAGGATAGCTAAAACTATTCTCAGCAACAAAAGAAAATCTGGGGGAATCAGTATCCCTGACCTCAAGCAATACTACAGAGCAATAGTATTAAAAACTGCATTGTATTGGTACAGTGACAGGCAGGAGGATCAATGGAACAGGATTGAAGATCCAGAAATGAACCCACACACCTATGGCCACTTGATCCTCGACAAAGAGGCTGAAAACATCCAATGGAAAAAAGATAGCCTTTTCAACAAATGGTGCTGGTTCAACTCGAGGTCATCATGCAGAAGAATGCGAATTGATCCATCCTTGTCTCCTTGTACTAAGCTCAAATCCAAATGGATCAAGTACTTCTACATAAAGCCAGACACTCTGAAGCTAAGAGAAAAGAAACTGGGGAAGACACTTGAGGACATCGGTACAGGGAGAAAGTTTCTGAACAGAACACCAATAGCGTATGCTCTAAGAGCAAGAATTGACAAATGGGACCTCATAAAATTACAAAGTTTCTGTAAGGCAAAGGACACCATCAAGAGGACAAATCGGCAACCAACAAATTGGGAAAAGATCTTCACCAATCCTACATCAGATAGAGGGCTAATATCCAATATATATAAAGAACTCAAGAAGTTAGACTCCAGAAAACCAAACAACCCCATTAAAAATGGGGTACAGAGTTAAACAAAGAATTCTCACCTGAAGAACTTCGGATGGCAGAGAAGCATCTTAAAAAATGCTCAACTTCATTAGTAATTAGGGAAATGCAAATCAAAACCACCCTAAGATTTCATCTTACACCAGTCAGAATGGCTAAGATTAAAAATTCAGGAGACAGCAGGTGTTGGAGAGGGTGTGGAGAAAGAGGAACACTCCTCCACTGCTGGTGGGGTTTCAAATTGGTACAACCACTCTGGAATGCAGTCTGGCAGTTCCTCCGAAAACTGGGCACTTCACTTCCAGAAGATCCTGCTATACCAGTCCTGGGCATATACCCAGAAGACTCCCCACCATGTAATAAGGATACATGTTCTACTATTTTCATAGCAGCACTATTTTTAATTGCCAGATGCTGGAAAGGACCCAGGTATCCCTCAACAGAAGAGTGGATGCAAAAAATGTGGTATATCTACACAATGGATTCAGCCATTAGAAACAATGAATTCATGAAATTCTTAGGCAAATGGATGGAGCTATAGAATATCATACTAAGTGAGGTAACCCAGACTCAAAAGGTGAATCATGGTATGCAGTCACTAATAAGTGGATATTAACCTAGAAACCTGGAATACCCAAAACATAATCCACATATCAAATGAGGTACAAGAAGAAAGGAGGAGTGGCCCCTGGTTCTGGAAAGACTCAGTGAAACAGTATTCGGCAAAACCAGAACAGGGAAGTGGGAAGGGGTGGGTGGGAGGAAAGGGGAAGAGAAGGGGGCTTACGGGACTTTCGGGGTGTGTGGGGGGGGTAGAAAAGGGAAATCATTTGAAATGTAAATAAATTATATCGAATAAAAAAAAAAGAATGCACATGGTATGTAATCACTGTTAAATCGCTACTAAGCCAGAAGCTCTGAATACTAAAGACACCATAAACATATGTGCTTCCCTAGAAGAAGGAATGAAAGTGTCCTGGTCCTGGAAATGCTTGACGCAGCATTGTATATGAATTCCAGGACACAGGAAAGGAGTGGGGTGACTGGGGAATGGGTGGAGGGGAAGGTGATTATGGGACTTATCAGGAGGAGGGAACAAGGTAATGGAAAAATCATTTGAAATGTAAACAAAGAATATAGAAATTAAAAAGTAAAATGGATATAAAATTAGTCAAAATGCTGAGCTATATTTATATTTGTACATTATGTCATCACTTTCATCATATTAATACTCATATGCTACATATGCCCTCATACATAGTAATCCTCATATGACTTTTATCATAATGTACAGGTTGTTAAACATACTCAATCATTGATTTTATGAAAGATTAACTGGAAAATCAAAATTACAGGATGGCAAATCCTCACTGTCAATGATTAATGGTCAAACAAACAGAGAATACTTAAAAGTATTCTAATTGCAGAGTCTGTTTATCCATAATGTGATCCATGACCATAATGGGAATAGAAATGAACACAGCAACTCTATCACTATCTATTGGGTATTTAGATTCTGCTTCACAAATACATTTTGAGGCACCATATAACTGCTGCCCCAGGTTAAGATTGCAGTGCTGCGGATATTGAACATGTTTGTGTAAGATATACTTTTAAGTAAATGAGTGTTGGAGATCTTTGACTCACTTTTTTCAGTAGTTTCATATTGTTTTGTTTTGTACATATTTGTCATATTTCATAAATTACATTTTCTGTGTGATATGAGATCAAATTTTAATTTTATGAAATTATTGTTTACTTACTAGCACTGTTAATTCCCTTTAAATAATTTAATATGCATATATGTCTAGAAAACAATTTAGTGTTTTGGAAAATTTCACATGCAGCTTTTGTTCAGTTGTACAAAATATGAGTGTAATAAATTGTAATCTTCAATTTTGTTTAATTCTATAAAAAGTTGCATAACATGTATTATGTGCAGCAGTTTCAGAAATTATTTCAAATAATTTCATTGGGTGCTTTCAATATATGTAAGTAAAATTGCAGAACCGATCATGTTTCCACTCCTAGTGAATTTTGATGCTAGTCTTTTCATTCAGTTAGAACTCTGTGAAGAAGAAAAATAGGATGATGAAAAGGGAACATGCTAACTCGTACTATAGAACATGGATATTTTTTAAATGTTCAGTTGAAAATTCAATGTTCTTTAGAATAGCGGTTGGAATGGATGGTTAATGTGTTTGGTGAGACACATGAAGATACAGAGGGGAAGTGATGTTAGGTTTTTGTAAAAAGGTAATAGAGGATTCTTCGCTTATAACATGTATTCATGTTTCCACCGTACATTAAACAGATGACATGCATTTGTAGGGAAACCATAATCAGAAATACATGAAAATATTTCTTCTCATGTGTCACATTTATTTCTGTTTCAGCCTATAGTGAGTGGCAGCAATGTCATATTGATCAGGGTCACATGCTGTGTTAAGACCTGTGTTGATGCAAAACCTGTGGAATACTGTTGATATTCAAAGATAGAATAAAAAGACTTCAAAGGTTACTCACTAAATTTTAGATAGGATTGCTCATATAGAAGACAGGAGATTACAGTTTTAATATCTTCATTGATCTTCACTTTGCATAGGGAAGCTCAGCTGAGAATATCTCTTCGTGTTCTTCCTAATTCCTCATGCTAACCTGTACTGAGGCTGATTCCTAGCAGTATCTTCTAGGTTGTACTACCACTGATGATTCTTGTTTGTTATTCTGACTCTACTGATCTACAATGCTGCTATATGAGTGAAGTGTTTGTGAGTGGAGCAGTGACCCATAATGTATAAAAACATTTTCAAACAGATCTACTTCCTTTTACTCTGTCACTAGTTTTTGGAGAATTGAAAGGAGTTTAACATCTTAAAAATAATAAATCATCTACGTTTTAAAAAAAATCAATTATATAATTGAATAGTATTCTACCTAAAATGACTGTTATATTCAACCTTTTTATACATTTTGAAAATATCTTCTGGAATTCAAAGTTTATAGAATAGAAATGAGTTTTGCAAGGTGAGCATTATTTTTTTAATTTCACGTGATGAAAGTCAGACATATTGACGACTATATGTGTTGTGGAAGACAATGTAAAATTGCCTTACAGTTTTTATTGTATTTTTATTTTCAAAATTTCTCAAATTTTAATAAGATTTACTTAGTAGCTAATGAAGAAAAAGCAGTAGGGAAAATTCTGTATGTAATTAGGTTCACATTTTTTATTATTTTTAGTGATCATAAGAAATTAAACAAAGCCTTCTATAATATTTAAACAAACTTTAGTCAATTTATGTTGTCAAATATTTTTTTTTACTAATTGCAAATTGTAAAATTTAAAATCATTCTCTCTCATACATATATTCAATATATTCAAATCAGATTAATGTGACATTCTTCTTAACTCCAATAGATATTTTATCACCTCTTCTTTGTAACATCATTTAATCATTTATAATTAGTTATTTAAGTTATCATTTATTTAAAATATGTTTATATATAATCATGAATTTAAATATATATATATACACACACACTTATTTTCAAATGTCATAAGATATCTCAGTGTAGTTTTAGATGCCCTGGACACCACTGATTTAAATTCATGCTGCCTCTGTAACTATAAGAATGCTGTCATCCAGCAAACTATGGGATTTCTTCCGCTCACTACATTCCTACAAATGATTCTCATTTCAAAATACATAAAACTTTAGAGCAGCTCTTATTGTTAACTATGAATTCAATAGTTACTCCACTGATGTCAAAAGTTCATGTTTGCTTTAACCATGATTAATACAAAAAGCAAAATTTCACAGAAAAGTTTTCAATCTAATGCTCTCTACAATCTTGCCTGTTTTAATGAACTGTCATATCCAAGATTGTTAACAATAGAATATAATTTACCTTCAAGATAACTCAAGATAAATTATGCAGAAGATCTTAATTTCTTTCTTTGTGTTTGTTTGTTTGTTTGTTCCTTCTTTTTCTTGAAGAAAGGGTTTCTCTGCATTGCCCTAGTTTTCCTGGAACTAAGTCTGTAGAACAGCCTGTCCTCGAACTCAGAAGTCTCCTGCTTGTGCCTCCTAGAGTGCTTGGATTACAGGTGTGCACCACCATTGCCTGGCTTAAGAAATTAATTTCAATTCATGATATTGGAAGATCATTGGAAGTCTTGTGAATATATTTCAAGCAAATTAACAATTGAAAATGTTCAAGAAATTCATAAACATATCTATGATATGTTATGAATTAGAAACCCAGAGAATAAGCTGTATATTTCAAAATCTCAAAGAGAAATTTCTGAGATTATCTATTGAATTGATGACTAGTGTTTTATACCACTCCTGGGCATATACCCAGAAGACTCCCCACCATGTAATAAGGATACATGTTCTACTATGTTCATAGCAGCCCTATTTGTAATTGCCAGATGCTGGAAAGAACCCAGGTATCCCTCAACAGAAGAGTGGATGCAAAAAATGTGGTATATCTACACAATGGAGTACTATTCAGCCATTAGAAACAATGAATTCATGAAATTCTTAGGCAAATGGATGGAGCTAGAGAATATCATACTAAGTGAGGTAACCCAGACTCAAAAGGTGAATCATGGTATGCACTCACTAATAAGTGGATATTAACCTAGAAAACTGGAATACCCAAAACATAATCCACACATCAAATGAGGTACAAGAAGAAAGGAGGAGTGGCCCCTGGTTCTGGAAAGACTCAGTGAAACAGTATTCAGCAAAACCAGAACAGGGAAGTGGGAAGGGGTGGGTGGGAGGACAGGGAAAGAGAAGGGGGCTTGCGGGACTTTCGGGGAGTGGGGGGGGCTAGAAAAGGGGAAATCATTTGAAATGTAAATAAATTATGTCGAATAATAAAAAAAAAAGAAAAAAAAGAAAAAAAAAAGATATTAAAAAAAATTATTTTGATATATATTTATATTAATATATATATATTTGTGTGTGTGTGTGTTTTCTGGGATGGATTGTAATATTACTGTATAACTACAAAAGATCATATCTAGTCTTTAGTTCAACAGCTCATATCTGTTTACTAAAGTAACAGTGTAATGACCACGGTGTGATTTCTTGAGAGATGACCACTGAGTGAATGACAATATTGTTATTGCAACAATGAAATATACACTGAGTGATTCACTAGTGTGATGGCTTTATATGATAATTATTATATCATAGTATATGTGTGATGACCAATCTGATTTAGTATGAAGTAAACATTGAACACCATTTTATGACCAACCTACGAAGGACACAATTGATGTTCATTGGGTAGTGACAAACTTTACAATTGACACATTATGATAGCAAATTATGCATTACTGATTGTGTAATCATCACTGTATCATACACAATCTGTGATGGAGAGAATGTGATGGTTTATGTAAAACAGTAAATTGGTGATTTAAAAATATGTTGATCACATTATTGTGATGTTAGTGTAATGGGAACTGTGTGGTATCAATAACCTTAATGTTATGGACACAATGTGATATCCTTTGTTGGATAAACACTACATCATTGCCAAAGTGTTATGACCTCTTTGTAGAATACCCAGTGAATGTTTACCCGATATTATGAAAACTGTTAATGGTTTCTTTTCTAGTCACTGTATGATAGCAAACATATATGAAGACTATATGATAACCACCAACTGATATCCACTGAGTGATGGACACTTTGTGATAAGTCACTGTGTACTGGTCGCAGTGTGATTTTCCCTGTGTGGTGGTCATTTTCTGTGGTATAATGTGGTCTGAAAACTGAGTTTTGTTTTCAGTGTGGCCTGTTCACTGAAATATTGTCACTTTCCGATGTCCACAATGTGATTATGGTTGAGAGCTCATCTTTTGAATGTTTAGAAATTGTAATATACCAATGATTATAATGGTAACAATGTATGTCACTGTCAGTGGCATTGCAATTGACTACTGAGTGTTGACTACCATTTAGTAGACAGTGCATAATAATCAATTATTTAATAGTCACACTGTGACAATTGAGGTTTGACAGACTGTTTTATTTCTATGGAGTGATTCAAACACCAGGTTGCATATGTTTATAGAGGACACATTGGGAAAACTAATGACTCCTAATTCTTGGCCACTTTTGTGATATCCAAATTATGATAATAAATTTGTAATGATCTGCACTAGAAGGCTATGCAAATTAAGAAATCGTCTATGTTAGTTTGCAACAAATAGATGATTTCTGTGTTGTTTTCTCTTTATAAAAATTAGTTTGTGATGACTCAAATTTGGTGACAAATGTGTGATGACATCAGTGTAATATTGAATAGTTAATTACTAGTATGTAATGGCACATTGTGATTGTCTTCAGATATTTTTCTATTCACTGTGATAGCCATTGAATATAGTCACTGTATGATGCTCCCACAGAAATGGTCACAGGGAAATACACAGCTGGAGGCAATTATTCTCTGATGCCAACCATAAGTTGGATCCTATGTGAGGGAATATTTTGTCTGACCACTTATGTACATTTTTCACTATGTGGTCACCATGTGACAGCCACTGTGAGATGGCCTCTCTTTTATTAAATCTGGGAGAACTGCTCTGTGATATACATTCTATATCGCCCAGAATGAGTTGGGCACTTTCTCACAGTTTGTTTAGGCTACTAACTGTATTCTGTTCTACAGAGATGAACACATTGTGATGGAAAGAGAGTAATTTTCACTGATTGATTTTGTGATAACAAATGAGTGATGGGCATTCTTGGGTTGCAGTGCGATGGCCAGTCTCTGATAGAAAATGATCTCTCCAGTCTTTGTGTCTGTCACTGCCTCTCTGTCTATATTTGTCTCTCATAATTTCTGTCCTTCTGTCTCTGGCTCTATGTCTCTCAGTCTCTCTAGCTTTCTGTCTCTCTCTCATTTTGAGTGTGTTGGAATGTGTGTGTGTGTGTGTGTGTGTGTGTGTTTCTGTGTGTGCACATGTGCCCGTGTGTGACTGTGAATATCTAGTCTTCTGTTTCTCATCAATGAATTTCAATATGCCTACCCACCTGACTTTGAACTCAAAAATATTCTCCTGGATCTGTTCACAAGTAGGGGTATGACTGTCATGTGCCACCACATGTTGCTTATCAATTTAATAAGATTAATAAATTTGATTTCTGACTAATCATTTTAAGACAATGAATATCTGCTAAATAATCGAATATGGACATCTCTTCTGTAGGACCATAGAGTGCTGGGATTCTCTGTGATGACAATTCTCTAAAAAAGTTTCTAATTACTTGAATACTCTTCAGACATTTGACATTTTAGTACGTTTGAAAAAATAATATTTGATTTGTCATCATACATAGATTGAAAGGCAACTGTTGGATTTTATCCTTCCATATCCATTATGTCCTTGTTCACTGTATTTACCTTTTTTTCTGTACTGTGGTGTGAGAAACTGTCTCAGCAGGGCAATCAGGATTTTACTTTTTCAGTGATAAGAGTGAAAGGAGAGAGAGGCACACAATGCAACAACTTTCACAATGGAGCTTTTTAAGGGACGGGACAAAGTGTTTGTCTCTGGGTAAGAGAAATGGGTTGGAAATCCATGGTGCTTTATTGGAACATAATTCAGATACAATCAAATATTATATAATTGACAGTGTATATTGCCTATGAGCAGCTAATTTAGAAATTCCTTTCCTCTTCAGTTCCTGTCAGCTGGTTATAAAATCCCTTAATATTACAGATTTTGTCATTTTTATTATTCCATGGGTGTTCTGATTGCTGAAAAACTTTGAAATATATTGTCAGGCCACTTCCACCTTTCCTAATTTTATGAGTTTCTATCTTTTAAATGTTGATTTTAGAATTTAATCACTTGTATTCCCATAGTGGTTTTGCATACTACATCCTTGTTTAGAACAGACATGTACAGGTTTCTGAAAATTAAAAAAAATGAGACATTAGTAGCATAGAAGTGCATAGATCTCTTATTTTCTTTTATACATAACTCCCTTTGTAACATAAATTATATGGAGGATTCTATGTACTCAGGTCTGCATACAATATGATCAGCTAGGAAGTTTTGTGGAATTAATTCTTTCTATCCTGTGAATCAAAGCAAAAAATTATGTATTGTAGAATTTAGAGCAAGATCCTTTATTCATCAAGATATATTATCAGACAATGACCTCAACTCTACAATATTATTACCTATATATATGTATGTGTGTGTATATTATATATATATATATATATATATATATATATATACATTTATATATTAGCAGAATTTTATAAGCCATATATATATATATATATATATATATATATATATATATATATATACATATATCAGTCTATATATCTTTGTTTCTCTCTGTTGTGTCTCTGTGTGTGCCTATTTGTGTATATACCCTTTTCCTTATTGCACCTATATACAAAAATATGTAGCAATATAGGGTATTAGTCACTTTTGCATTATTATATGAAGATTGGTATTAAAATGATGTTATAGCTATAAAATGTTTATTTTATTATTACATTGTTTACTTGAGCAGTAGTGGGACATGTTTTTATCCCAATATTTAGGAGGCGGAGTGTTTATTTCTGAGTTTGAGGTTAGCCTGTTCTAGAGAGAGAGGCCAGGAATATCCAATGTTATACCAAGAAACACTGTTTCAAAAAATAAAACAAAACAAATCAAAACAAAATTATTTTAAACTTCCACTTATATTTGTCAAAACTATAAATATTACTGTATCCTGCTTTTATCTTTTTATCTGTAAACTCATGAAAAAACAAGACAATAAATGTCCAAGGAACAGACCTGGAAAAATAGCCAGGTCAATAATTAGAACAGTAGATTAGAATTTGACCCCAAAAATTGTTATGGGCTAATAAAAACCAAATTCTGAGTCTTGTTATTTTGTGAATCAGTTAGGATAGAAGTTTAAATAGTTTGTTCTGCAACTTGCTGAAGAGCAGAAAGAGATAATAACCTGTTTAGTGAGAAATTATTGAATTTTGATGTCCCAAAGAACAGTAGGAATTTACTATGAAACTATAATCTTCTGAAATAAAATATTATCCACCTACCTTTGATTGTTCAAAGCAATGGTGAAGTATCAATACTAGGAACCAAGAAACCTACAGATATGATGAGAGACCCCAAGAAAGTACAATGTATCTGTACCCTAAAAATCAGCATCCTGACATGCCTCTCATAGTGTATTATGGTCCGTGATACACTTGGAAATATACTTTCACAAGGTGACAATTGTGTTTCTATTTTCATTTTGATACATACTAGTTTCCATATAAGTCAGCACCATTTATGGAAGATTCCTTTAATTCCATTTTGTATTTTTGTCTTTTTTTCTCAAGATCAACTATCCCTGTGTGGTTTTATTTCTGGGTCTACAGTTCTACTCTATGAATAAATCTCTCTGTCTCTATACCAGCACCGTTGATTTCACATCAGTATTGGTCTGTAGTATAACTTGAAGTCATGCTTATTTATTCTTCCATAATGTTTTTTACCCTTAGAATATTTGCTACTTTGCGTTTTTTCAGATAAATTTCAGAATTGTTCTTTCTAAATTCATGAAGAATTGTGTCAATGTTTTGATGGGGATTTGGATGAATGTGTGGGATGCTCTTGGTACAATTCTGTTTTTATTATGTTTTTTTCTACCTTTTCATAAGAGTGGGGAATTTCTCCCAACTAAGCTGCACAGTTGAGAACATGAAGAGACTGAGCTACCTACCAGGGTAATACATGGTCAAACACCCTTGACACATATATACCCGAAGTCTGCCTGGTCTTGCCTCAGTTGGAGAAGATGTGCCTGATCATCGAGGAACTTGAGGATCCAAGAGCGGGGAGGGACCCACGTGTGAGGGGAATAGGGTGAGCAGACTCTTGGAGGCAAAAGGGAGGAAGAAAATGATGATAATCTATGGGAGTCAGGAATAAGAGGGAGGGCAATGTTTAGAATGCAAATAAATAAAATGATTTTTAAAAATCCAAAAACTATCAGAATGCCTAATATCAAAATTTCACCTAATAGCATTTGCTCCCCATGATGTAGAGAAAGAGGAATACTCACTCATTGCTGATAGGACTGCAACCTGAGATAACCACATGGGAAATAAATCTGGAGATTCCTCATTAAATGGGAAAGGGTTCTACCAGAAGACAAATGTATACCATTCTTGGGCATGTATACCCAAGTTGGCCCAACATAAATCAGGAAAACAAGTATATTTATGGTCATAATGACCTCATTTGTGATTGTAGAACCTGGAAGCAAGCTAGATGTTCCACAATGGAAGAATGGATACAGAAAATGTTCATTTACCACATGGAATACCAGTAAGGTATAAAGATTGAGGATATAATGCGTGTTGCAGGCACATGGAGGTAACTAGAAAAAATATACTCAGGGAAGTTACTCCAACCCAAAAGGACATGCATGGAATGTACTCAGTAATATGTATTATTAGTCTAAAAAGTACAGAAAACCTACACAACTCACAGGATTCAAGAAGTTTAACAAGCAAAGACCCAACTGAAAATGTCTAGACACAATGGAGACTTAAAAAGTAGACTAAGGAACTGATTAACTAAGAAATTTTTTGTCATTCATTATACAAATTAAATACGTCTGAGATGTAAATTAGGCAAACAGCACACTAACAATATCCACAAATAATTTCAAATATCCTGGCAGAGTTAAAAAAGTAAGTGTAAGATCTGTAGGAGAAGAAATACAAGTTCCTGAAGAAAAAAAAAAAAAAAAAAAAAAAAAAAAAAAAAAAAAAAAAAAAAAAAAAACTACGAAAGATGTAAATGAATATTAGGATTAACATCGTGAAAATAGATGTTTTCCCAAAGGAATCTACAGATTTAAGAAAATTTTCATGAAAATTCAAAACACTTTTTATAAATCTTAAAATAGCAATTCGCAACATCAAATGGACCGAAATGTAGGATAGCTAAATGAATGCAAAATAATCAAAGATTTTTGTGAGAAATTGCCTTCACGTACCTCTAGCAGTTCTACCATAAATTAATGATAATAACTGCCTGGCATTTGTACAGAAATATAGTGGTCGATAAATGGAATTTAAAAAAAATCCCCAAAATAAGCATATCTACGGACATGTAAACTTTGATAAAATATTCAGTCATTCAACTGACACAAGAAAAATCCTCATTAGAGTGTGCTCCTCTATCTGAATGTTCATATGTAGGAGAATGAAAATATATCATATTTATTACACTGCACAAAAGTTACATCCAACAGAATCAGTGAACTTAAAATATAATCAGAAACTCATAAAAGAGAAAGTAGGAAATATCAACAAATTGCGTTGATATTTCTGCAAGCGTCATTTTTCTGAGTAGATGCAAAATATCTAAGCTAGTAAAATCAGCAATTGATAAATTTAACTTCATGAAATTACAAGGTTCCTGTAAGGCAATTGATAAAGTTAATAATATAAAAATGAAGCCTATAAATTAGGAAAAGTTCTTGACAATCTCTGTTTGAAACAGGGCTATTATCCAAAATACATAAGGAACTCAAGAATGATTATAATTCAGCTTCATTTCATCTTTCCCTTTTTTTAAGTTTACTGATAATGGTAGCCTAGGGGAATGCACTAAAAAAAACCACTGAATACTTGTCTTTATACCTAAGTTAAATCCCCCACATTTCACTGCACCTAGTGAAGAAAATGTAAAATTCAAGAACAATAGCTTTGGACTAGTCAGCCTCTGTTTTGAAGAATGCAAAATGTAATATTCTTCACTACTTAATTTTTGAAATTCTGATAAGCAGTAAATTATGTTTTATCCTGATAGGCTAAAATTACTGAGGCTCATTGTATTGCCCAGCTCAAGGGCACCTCCTTCAGGAAGATCCGTATACCTGCTTACCCACCATTGTGCAGACACCAGGACCACTCCTTACTTGTTTGTTTTACTGAAATAGAACACAAGTTTACTTCTACCTCATGCTCAATCCTCTACATCCCCATTTTTTTCTTCTAAGTAGACACATGCTTCTCCACATGTATGTGGATGTATCCAGAAAGAACTGTTTGAAAATCTTAGGAGCCGTTGTTGCTATAACACTGGTAACATCACTGGGGATGACAACGGTTCTGCAGGATGCAAGAGAAATTCAGCTAATGTCCTGTTGATGTCATGGGAAATAACATGTCACATGGGAACTGAGTCTTTAGTTACAAACAAAAGAAAGACTGTATCATCCCTCCGTTAAAATCAGCACACCTGTAATCCCAGCACTTGGGAAGCAGAGGCAGGCAGATTTCTGAGTTCGAGGCCAGCCTGGAATACAGAGTGAGTTCCAGGACAGCCAGGGCTATACAGAGAAACCCTGTCTCGAAAAACCAAAAAAAAAAAAAAAAAAAAAAAAAAAAAAAAAAAAATTCAGCTAATAATCATTGCAAACATCCAAATAGTGCTGCAAATCCATACCATGTTGAATGATGAGGAGAGACACTCTATCTTGTTCAAATTTCTGACCAATCATTCTTGAAAAGCATGGAAGACAATTTTCAATGTGAGATTTTGTATAGAATATTTGACAAACTATTCCACAAAATAGAAACAGAAGGAACATTACTCAATTCCTTCTATGAAGCCACGATTACGCTGATACAAAACCACACATAGATCCCAAAAAGAAACAAAATTCAACATCAATTTCCCTTATGAACATCGATGAAAATATACTAAATAAAATTCTTGTCAAACGAATCCAAGAACACATTAAAACGATCATCCACCATGATCTAGTAGGCTTTCTTCCAGGGATGTAGGGTTGTTTGAATATACAGAAATTCATCACTGCAATCAACTACATAAACAGGCTCAAAGAAAAAAACTACATGGTCATTTCATTGGTTGCTGAAAAAGCATTTGACCAAATTCAGCATTCTTTCTTTTATGTTTTTTTTATTTTATTCGATACATTTTTTATTTACATTTCAAAAGATTTCCCCTTTTCTGGTCCCGCACTCCCTGAAAGTTACATAAGCCCCCTTTCCTTTCCCTGTTCTCCCACCCACCCCTTCCCACTTTCCTGTTCTTGTTTTGCCTTATATTGCTACACTCTTTCCAGAACCAGCGGCCACTCCTCCGTTCTTCTTATACCTATTTGATGTGTGGATTATGTTTTGGGTATTCCAGTTTTCCAGGCTAATATCCACTTATTAGTGAGTGCATACCATGCTTGATCTTTTGAGACTGGGTTACCTCACTTAGTATGATGTTATCCAACTCCCTCCATTTGCCTAAAAATTTCATGAATTCATTGTTTCTAAAGGCTGAATACTACTACCTTGTGTATATATACCACATTTTTTGCATCCATTCTTCTGTTGACAGAGACCTGGATTCATTCCAGCTTCTGGCTCTCATAAATACAGCTGCTATGAATATAGTGGAGCATATATCCTTATTACATGCTGGGGGATCCTCTGGGTATATGCCCAGGAGTGGTATAGCAGAATCTTTCAGAAGTGACATGCCAAGTTTTCCGAGGAACTGCCAGAATGATTTTCAGAGTGGTTGTATAAATTTCCAACCCCACCAGCAGTGGAGGAGTGTTCCTTTCTCCACATCCTCGCCATCACCTGGTGACTTCTGAGTTTTTAATCTTAGCCATTTGACGAAATTCAGCATCCTTTCTTGCTTAAAGTCTTAGAAAGAACAGGAATTCAAGGTCCATACCATATATAAACATAGTGAAAGCAATATACAGCAAACCGGTAGCCACCATCAAACTAAATGAAGAGAAACTTGAAGCAATCCCACTAAAATTAAGGACTAAACAGTGCTGCGCACTTTCTCCTTATCTTTTCCATATTGTACTAGAGGTACTAGCTCAGGCAATTAGACAACTTAAGGAGGTCAAAGGGATACAAATTGTAAGGAAGAACTCAAATTATCATTATTTGCAGATGATATGATAGTCTACCTAAGTGACACAAAAAACTCCACTAGAGAATTCCTACAGCTGATAAACAACTTCAGCAAAATGGCAGGTTATGAAATCAACTCAAGCAAATCAGTAGCCCTCCTATACTCAAAGGATAAGCAGGCTGAGAAAGAAATTAAGGAAATGACACCCTTCACAATAGCCACAAACAGTATAAAGTACCTTGGGGTGAGTCTTACCAAACATGTGAAAGATCTGTATGACAAGAATTTCAAAACTCTGAAGAAGAAAATGTAAGAAGACCTCCAAAATTGGAAAAAAAAAAAACCTCCCATGCTCATGGATCTTAAAGGTTTAATATAGTTAAAATGGCCATTTTGCCCAAACAACCTACAAATTAAGCACAATACCCATCAAAATCCCCAACTCAATTCTTCATAGAGTTAGAAAGAGCAATTCTCAAAATCATCTGGAATAACAAAAACCTTGGACAGCTAAAATTATTCCCAACAACAAAAGAAATTCTGGGGTAATCAGTATCCCTGACCTCAAGCAATACTTCCGAACAATAGTCTGTGTTTTTTTTTTTTTGTCTTTTTTTTATTCGATATATTTTTTATTTACATTTCAAATGATTTCCCCTTTTCTAGCCCCCCACTCCCCGAAAGTCCCATAAGCCCCACCCCTTCCCACTTCCCCGTTCTGGTTTTGCCCTATACTTCTTCACTGAGTCTTTCTAGAACAAGGGGCCACTCCTCCTTTCTTCTTGTACCTCATTTGATGTATGGATTATGTTTGGGGTATTCCAGTTTTCTAGGTTAATATCCACTTATTAGTGAGTGCATACCATGAGTCACCTTTTGAGTCTGGGTTACCTCACTTAGTATGTTGCTTTCTAGCTCCATCCATTTGCCTAAGAATTTCATGAATTCATTGTTTCTAATGGCTGAATAGTACTCCATTGTGTAGATATACCACATTTTTTACATCCACTCTTCTGTTGAGGGATACCTGGGTTGTTTCCAGCATCTGGCAATTATAAATATGGCTGCTATGAACATAGTAGAGCATGTATCCTTATTACATGGTGGGGAATCCTCTGGGTATATGCCCAGGAGTGGTATAGCAGGTTCTTCTGGAAGTGAGGTGCCCAGTTTTCGGAGGAACCGCCAGACTGATTTCCAGAGTGGTTGTACCAATGTGCAACCCCACCAGCAGTGGAGGAGTGTTCCTCTTTCTCCACATCCTCTCCAACACCTGCTGTCTCCTGAATTTTTAATCTTAGCCATTCTGACTGGTGTAAGGTGAAATCTCAGGGTTGTTTTGATTTGCATTTCCCTAATGACTAATGAAGTTGAGCATTTTTTAAGATGCTTTTCCGACATCCGATGTTCTTCAGGTGAGAATTCCCTGTTTAACTCTGTACCCAATTTTTTAATAGGGTTGTTTGGTTTTCTGGAGTCTAACTTCCATGTTCTTTCTACAATATGTTGAAGTACCCTTTTACTCTCTGTCGAGTAAGGTCTTCCAAAGCAAAAGAACAGAGTACCCAAGTACAGAGAACACAGAGGATTCCACCATTAATTCCCAGATGGAGCACATGCAAGATCTCAAAATAATGTTGCTGCAAATCCAATGCAATTTATTAAAAAGTGGTGTTCATTGTGGAAGGTTGAACATAGACATGCATAGATGGTTATACAGAGAAAGAAGCATAGGGAGGATATCAAGAGATTAGAGGTCATCCAGCCAAGTCAAAATATGCCCTTGAGTTCTAAGAATCTTCTTTTTTAGAGTATTGAGTTCCGAGTCAGAATTGACCCCTCAAGGCAATACAAAGACTCACCAAAAGCCTCCAACATATTTCAAGTTTGAATTAGATTAAGGACACATTTCTTTCAGAAGTTGGTTAGAACTTAGCTATCCACCACTTGAATACTAAAACAGTGATCATGATTAACTTCTGCAGCCATAGAACCCTATTGATCCAATCGTATACTATGAACAGAAGAATAACCTTCTAAAACCCATAGTCATATTCTCATTTCCAGTATATAATCTCTCGAAAAAGAATATTCTTTTGTAGTAGTAACAGAAATCAGGGATTACAAGTGTTACTCAACATTTTTTATGTAATCTAAGAAAGGGCCAAAAGGAAGATTCCAATTTGTGTTACAATATGAAGTAAAAACTGTAACTCACTCAAGCGCAGGCATTAGAACACACCCATCATGAATACATGTAGGGTAGAAACATTATTTACCAGTGATCATAATTTGAGAGTAATTTCAAGTAGAGTATATGCTTGCCACTAAATTCATTTTACACAAAACTCTTAAATTCCAGAATACATTAGAAGAACAGAGCTGTCAGATACCAATATCAAGATATGAATCTCTTTTCCATTGAGAATACGCTCAGGTATAAAGTGAAATGTTGGGAAGAGTAACAGTCTCTTACAGTTTGCAATTGTTATTCACATTAACCCTAAGGAATCCTCCTGATTAACATACAGAAGGGTACAATATGAACTGCAGATTATCCATCACAGAAATATTAAATAACACAAATAGATATTTTGCAAATGTTGGGAAGGGCCCCCAATACATATATATTCTAGAATATAGAATTATATATGTATATATGTATATATATATATATATATATATATATATATATATATATATATATATATATATATATATATATAGTATTTATATATTATATATAATATATAAATACAATATATATATAATGTATTTATATATTATATATATATAATGTGTGTATGTATATATATATATATATATATATATATATATATATATATATAATATATATATATATATATATAACAGTCTATATATACCAACATATATATACTATACCCTGTAAGAATAATGTTGTGTCTTCATTTTCATTACGTGCTAAAAAAGGCTTTAATTTCTTTCTTTATTTCTGCCTTGACCAATGTATCATGGAGCAGAATATTGTTCTGTTTCCAAGTGTATGTGGGTTTTCTGTTGTTTTTGTTGCTATTGAAGACCACTTTTACTCCATAGTGATCTGATAGGAGGCATGGGATTAATTCGTTCTTCTTTTATTTGTTAAGGTCTGTAATGTGACCAATTATATGGTCGATTTTGAAGAAAGGACCATGAGGTGCTGAGAAAAGGTATATTCTTTTGCTTTAGGATAAAGTTTTATATATATATATATAACATATATTTGACTTACATAACATATATTTGACATATATATAACATATATTTGACACACACACACACACACACACACACACACACACACACACACACACATATATGTTAAATCTAATTCAAAATTCTGATATTCAAACCTCACCTTAGTCCTCCAATTTCTTGTTCAACCACATACCTTATTTAGTATGATTGATCACTTTTCCTCCTACACACGTGCATTCTGGAATTTAAGAGTCTTGTTCAAAATGAATTTAGTGGCAAGCATATACTCTACTTGAAATTTTTGTCAAATTACGATCACAGATAAATGATATGTTTCTAACCTACATATTTTCATTATGGGTGTGTTCTAATGTCTGCACTTGAGTGAGTTACGCTGTTTTCTTACATCCTTATATCACAAATTGGAATCTTCCTTTTGGACCTTTTTTTGCTTACATTAAAAACAAACAAAAAACCAAATAGACAAAAAAAAAAAAAAAAAATGAGGAGCACATATCATCCCTGGTTTCTGTCACTCCTCCAAAAGTATATTCTTTTACTGGAGATTATATTCTGGAAATGAAAATATGACTATGGGTTTTAGAAGGTCATTATTCTGTTCTTAGTATACAGTTTGATCAATAGGGTTCTATGGCTGCAGAATTTAATCCTGAACACTGTTTTAGTATTCAAGTGGAGGATAGCTAAGTTCTAACCAACTTCTGAAAGAAATATGTGCTTAGTCTAATTCAAAGATGAAATATATTGAAGGTTTTTGTTGCCTCTCTATATTGCCTAGAGGGGTCAATTCTGCTTCTGAATTCACTAATTTAAAAAAGCAGTTTCTTAAAACCCAAAAACATGAGGGGTAAATTTTGATTGGTTGGATGACCATTAATCTCTTGATATCCTCTCTAGGTTCCTTTCCATGTATAACCATCTGTGCATGTCTATGTACAACCTTTTACAAAGAACACCATTTTTAATGAATAGCACTGGAATTGCCGCAACATTAGAGAACTTGCATGATCTCCATCTCGGAATTGATGGTGGAATCCTCTGGGTCCTCTGTATTTGGGAGTCGGTTTTTTTTTTTTTTTTTTTTTTTTTTTTTTTTTTTTTTTTAATTTCTTTTGCTTTGGAGGACCTTCAGCCACAAAGAGGAAAAGGGTACTTCAACGTATTGTACAGGCCTGCTTATAAATATTTATTGCCAAAAAAAAGAAAAAAAAACCGTGTTTTCTACTCCATTTGTATCAATCATTTTCTCTCCTTTTGTGACCTCTAATAAGTCCCTGGCAGTCTGTACTTAAAATACAATACAGATATCTTTCTGCTTCTGCCTATAGGTGATGAGATCTCAAGTTTTACAGCATAGTGTCTGTCTGTAATTACATATATATTTAAAGCCTTCACTGCATATAAAAGAGTTTTCACTTCTATAACTTTTCTAATTGCAGAAATTACATATTTCAGTGAAAATTTTTCTCTGTACTGAATATGAAGAGGATTCCTGAATAAAGGCTTTCTTATAACTCTATTGAAGAGAGTATCATATATTTCATCAGAAAGATACATAGAAAGTTATGTACATAGATAGATAGATAGATAGATAGATAGATAGATAGATAGATAGATAGGTAGGGTAGGTAGGTAGGTAGATAGGTAGGTAGGTAGGTAGGTAGATAGGTAGGCAGATAGATAGATAGATAGATAGATAGATAGATAGATAGATAGATAGATAGATAGATAGATAGATAGATAGATAGATAGATTTGCCAGGAGCCAAACTGACCTTACTTTATGTTTAGAGTTCATTGTAAAAATAGGCTTAGCTTTTGACTTCTCATCAGCTACAGACTTTATACAAATCAATAGGTCAATGGTCACTGTGTCCTCTCAGAATTAGAAAACATCTTGTAGCTGTCAGATTTAACTTGGAAGAATGCCCAGGGTACATGAAAAATCCCACTAGCTCGCTTCTTCCCCTGCCTGTATAAGGTACCTGAGAAAATACAGTTTTTGGAGGTGTTGAATAAGTTGGTCTTAGCCTACTCTTTCACATCTGCAGTCTCTGTTTCTCTGCCCTTCTCTTCTAGGGTCCCCTGTCAAGAACTCCCATAGTCCAGGGCAATGGGCAACCAATTTGTGGTCAGAAGGAAATGCTTGTCTGTGGGACATCTAGGATATTTGGTCACCACAGAAACACTTGTCTGTGGGAGATCTATTATATTTTGTCACCACAGAAGGAAAATCTTGTTGTGGGACATCTAGGATATTTGAACACCAAAGAAATGCTTGTCTGTAGTAGATCCAGGATGATGGGTCACCACAGATGGAAATGCTTGTCAGTGGGAGATCTAGAATATTTGCTCACTACAGAAACACATATCTGTGGGAGATCTAGGATAATTGGTCACTACATAAACACTTGTCTGTGGGAGATCTGGGTTAATTGGTCACAACTGAGCTGCTTGTTTATGGAAGAATTGGGATAGTTGTTCATAACAGAAACTCCCATCTGTGGGAGATGTGGAATAATCCAGGCGGTGTATTATGGGTCAACAATTAGATAAGCATGAAGCTTTTCACAATCGTCTCAAGGAGGCCCTCAAGACGTGAATAATAAGGGTTAACAGTAAGAATTCTCTGCATTTTTACATAAAAATGTTTTATTTTTATGTAAAATAAGAAAATCAAAAAAGGAAAAAACAGCAAAAAAAAAAAAAAAAACAGATGCTAGAAAGATTCTTAGCTCAAGTATATTTGTGCTATTCATGGCTTTGGGAATTGAATGTGATGAGTGTGTAAATAATATCTGTGTAATATGAAAAGGGATCAAAAAAGTTATAAAAGCAGACTGCTGGGAAACAACTATCAGTGACTGCCATTGTGCCTCATCTCACTTCTCTGGCAGAATTCCAAAAAGGAGAAGGACATAAAGAGTTAGGTGTTGAATAAGGACCAGAAAAAGAGAGAGAGAAAGAGAGAGAGAGAGAGAGAGAGAGAGAGAGAGAGAGAGAGAGAGAGAGAGAGAGAGAGAGAGGAGAGTGAATGCAGTCGTTCTGTATCTGTGACATTATATCAAAAGAAGGAAAATGGTTATTCTCTATTTCAGGTGTCTACTGGAGATGAGAGGAAAGCAGAAAATGTCCTGCGTCCTCCCTGTATTCTACTGGAGATATCCTTTGTTTTTGTTAGGGTATCTGGATCTCTTTGTGACATCAAGTTCTCTTACCCTCTGTCTATTTTCTGTCTTTGCTGCACCATATGTACATGTGTCTATCAATTTGTGTTTGATTTTGTTGTGTAAATGATTGATTGTTGCCCATTTCAGGTTAAAAAAATGGTTAAAAATGTATTTGCTTGCTGTCCAAGGTTTGATTTAGTTTACCTTGTTTAAAGGGCAGTTTCAATTTGCACAAGATAAACTGATAAGTTACCCTTCACTATGGCTGCATGTCAAGTACAATTTGAGAAATCCTGCTAGGGCCTAGCTATTTACACAAGCAGCTCTTAAAGAGGCCAGATGACTGTTTTTTCCTAGAAAAACCTCTCCGACTTTTTATATTGGGTACAACAAGTAACAAGTTGCTTTTTCACTTGAAATTGCAGTTATAAAATGTGAGAAACTTTTATCTGGTTTATATAGAATATGTTTATAGCAACTTCACTTTTGTTCCTGATTGGTTTTTAAGAAATAAATATGTTCTTCATTTCATGTCTCAGTTATAGAGTATTGATTTATAAGTTGTTGAATAGGATTAATTTATATATGTGAATAAATTATATACATACATATACATACATACAGTATATAAATTAAAGAATTGAGAACAGATATTTAGCTTAAAATTTGTTACTCATGGTTGGAGTTTATCTAAAAACAGGTGACTTGAGCCAATTCAGAAAAGCAAGTGTGAATAAAATTCTAAATTGAAATAATATTTTATATAACTCTTATCCCAGAAATTAAACTTATAAGAGATAGCATTTAAAACATTGTCTCTTAACTGATGCAATAAATGCTGCATTGTCATGCACTTATAGGTAAGAACTGGCAGTCAAACTTTATATGTAAAAGTAATGCTCTTGATATTAATTTTAAAGAGAATAGATTGTTTAAAACTGAGTTTATTCTTCAAAATTATGTGCATGTTCTAATATTACAAAAAGAAATTTAAAAATATTTAAATTGCCATTGTTCCCTTAATTGCAATTTACTATTCTATCACAAGCTCAAGGTTTTAACTTATCCATTCTTGTTATTAAGTAAAATCAGACAAGTAGATCAATTATATCCTAAAGAATCTGTGGCACAGAAAACTCAAATTAAAAAGACAATTTGAAGTCCTGAGGACTCTCTGGTTCTGGATCCAGAACAGCCTGGGCTACAACACCATATCTGCAGGCACTGCAAGAGGCCAGAGGGACACAAGGGAGGCCTGCTGGAAGGCGTAAGTGTGTCCTGGTGAGTCAAACAGGCCATGGGCAGGAGCCTTCAGGTGTCTGCTTTGGGATCTGAACAGCCTGGCCCACAGCAATCGGTCTCCAGGAAGTACAAGAGGCCCAGTGTGCACCCAGAGGCAGACTGGGAGTATATAGCCAGCATTCTCCAGTGGTTCTGTCCCACAGAGCTTAGGTTCCAGTCCTGAGGCCTCTGGGGAGAAGCCTTCAGATCTCTGATTCACGATCCAGAACAGCCTGGGCTACAACACCACATCTCCAGGCCCTGCAAGAGGCCAGAGGGACACCCAGGAGGCCGGCTGGGAGGAGTCAGTGTGCTCTGGTGAGTCCAGCAGGCCCAAGCATGAGCCTTCAGGTGTCTGCTTCGGGATCCGAAAAGCCTGGGCTGCAGCACCGTGCTTCCAGGCAGTGCAGGAAGTGAACTGTGCACCAGACACCAGCTGGGAAGAGGCAACTTGCACTGGTGAATCCATCGTTGACAACAAGACCAACTAACACAAGTGAGAACTAGATGGCAAAAGGCAAACATAGGAATGTCACTAACAGAAATCAAGGAGATATGGTAGCATCTGAACACAATTCTCCTTTAACAGGACATCCTGGGTACCATATCGCACCAGAAAAATAAGATTTGGATTTAACATCACTGGTCCTGAAGCTGGTACAGGAACACATGAAGGACATACTTAAAGAAATTCAGGATAAAATGGATCAAAAGTTAAAAGCCCTTACAAGGGAAAAACAAAAATCAATGAAAGAAATTCAGGAGAATACAAAAGCCAATAAGGAGGAAATGCAAAAATCACTTAAAGAAATACAGGAGAACTTTGGTAAACAGGCTGAGGTCATGAAAGAGGAAACACAATAATCTCTTAAAGAATTACGGGAAAACACAAACAAGAAAGTGAAGGAGTTAAGCAAAACCATCCAGGATCTAAAATCAGAAGTAGAAACAACTAAGTAAACTCAAAGGGAGACAACTTTGGAGATAGAAAACCTTAGGAAGAAATCAGGGGACACAGATGCAAATATCAACAACAGAATTCAATAGATAGAAGAAAGAAGTTCAGATGCTGAAGATATCATAGAAACCATGGACATAACAGTTAAAGAAAATGTAAAATGCAAAAAGCTTGTAACCCAAAATATCCAGGAAATCTAGGACACAATGAGAAGACCAAACCTAAGGATTATAGGCACTAGAGTGAACATTTACAACTTAAAAGGCCAGCAAATATCTTCAATAAAATTATGAAAGAAAACTTCACTAATCTAAATAGATGACCATGAATATACAAGAATCCTACAGAACTCCAAACAGACTGGACCAGAACAAAATACATCCTGTCACATAATAATCAAAACCCCAAATTTACTAAACAAAGAAAGAATATTAAAGGCAGTAGGAAAAAAAGGCCAAGTAACATATAAAGAAGATCTATCAGAATCACACCAACTTCTCACCTAGACTATAAAAACTAGGAGATCCTAGGCAGATCTCATGCAGACTCTAGGAGAGCACAAATTCCAGCCAAAACTACTATACCCAGCAAAATTCTCAATCACCATAGATGGAGAAACTAAGATATTCCATGACCAAACCAAGTTTACCCAGTATCTATCCACAAACCCAGCCCTACAAAGGATAATAGGTGAAAATACCAATACAAGGAGGGAAACTTGACCCTGGAAAGAGCAAGATAGTTGTCTTCTTTCATCAACCCTAAAGAAGATAACCTACCAAATTAAAAACAAACAAACAAACAAACAAAAAAAACCAAAAAACAACAACAAAAAAACAACAGCAACAACAACAACAAAAAAATGACAGGAAGCTATTTCACCCAGGAGGAGTAGAAGGCAGGAAGTCATCAAACTCTGGGCTGAAATCAATCAAGTAGAAAGAAAGAACTATACAAAGAATCAACAAAATCAGGACCTGGTTCTTTGAGAAAATCAACAAGATAAATAAACCCTTAGCCAGACTAAGCAAAAGGCACAGAGACAGTATACAGATTAACAAACATAGAAATGAAAAGGGAGATATAACAACAGAAACTGAGGAAATTCAAAAAATCATTAGATCCCACTACAAAAGCCTATACTCAAAACAAGTGGAGAATCTGGAGGAAATGGATAGTTTCCTAGACAGATATCTAACACCAAAACTAAAGCAGGATCAAATAGATCATGTAAACAGTCCCATAACACCTGAAGAATAAAAACGGTCATAGAAAGTCTCCCAACCAAAAAAAAGCACGTGATCAGATGGCTTCAGTGCAGAATTCTATCAGACCGACTTAGAAGACCTAACACCAATACTTTTCAAACTATCCCACAAAATAGAAACAGAAGGAACCCTACTCAATTCGTTCTATGAAATCCAATTACGCTGATACCACACAAAGATCCAACTAAAAAAGAGAACTTCAGGCCAATTTCATGACTTTTGATGCAAAAATACTTAATGAAATTCTTGCCAACAGATTGCAAGAACACATCAAAAGGATCATCCACCATGATCAAGTAGGCTTTTTCCCAGGGATGCAGGGATGGTTCAATACAAGGAAATCAATCAATGCTATCTACTACATAAACAAACTCAAAGGAAAAAAAAAACATGATCATCTCATTAGATGCAGAAAAAGCATTTGACAAAATTCAGCATCCTTTCATGCTAAAAGTCTTAGAACAGGAATTCAAGTCTCATACCTAAACATCATTAAATCTATATATATAGCAAACCAGAAGCCAACATCAAACTATCTGGAAAGAAACTTGAAGAAATCCCACTAAAATCAGGGACTAGACAAGGCAGTCCTCTCTCCATATCTTTTCAATACAGTACTTAAAATTCTACTTAGAGGAATTAGAAAACATAAGGAGGTAAAGGGGATAGAAAGTGGAAAGGAAGAAGTCAAATTAACACTATTTGCAGATGACATGATAGTCTATTTAAGTGACCCAAAAACCTCCACCAGAGAACTCCTACAGCTGATAAACAACTTCAGCAAAGTGGATGGTTATAAAATCAACTCAAGCAAATCAGTAGACTTCCTATACTCAAAGGTTAAGCAGGCTGAGAAAGAAGTTAGGGAAATGACACCCTTTACAATAGCCACAAACAATATAAAGTATCTTGCTGTGACTATAACCAAACAAGTGAAAGATCTATATGAAAAGAACTTCAGGTCTCTGAAGAAGGAAATCGAAGAATATCTCAGAAAATGGAAAATGTGCCATGCTGGTGGATTGGCAGGATTAAAATAGTTAAAATGCTCATCTTGCCAAAAGTCATCTACAGATTCAACGCAATCCTCATCAAAACCCCACTAAGTTCTTCACAGAGTTAGAAAAAGCAATTCTGACATTCATCTGGAATAACAGGAAACCCAGGATAGCTAAAACTATTCTCAACAAAGAAATTCTGGGGGAATCAGTATCCTTGACTTCAAGCAATAGCGTTAAAAAAAAAAAAAAAAAACTGCATTGTATTGGCACAGTGACAGACAAGTGGACCACTGGAATAGAATTGAAGATCCAGAAATGAATCCATACACCTATGGTCACTTGATCTTCAACAAAGGTGCTGGAAACATCAAGCGGAAAAAAGATAGCCTTTTCAACAAATGGTGCTGGTTCAATTGGAGGTCAGTATGCAGAGGAATGCAAATTGATCCATTATTTTCACCATGTTCTAAACTTCACTGAAAGTGGATCAAAGACCTCCCAGTAAAACCAGACACTCTAAACTAATAGAGAAGAAAGTGGAGAAGACCCTGATGACATGGGCACAGGGGAAAAGTTCTTGAACAGAACACCAATAGCTGATGCTCTAAGATCAAGAATTGACAAATGGGCCCTCATAAAATTACGAAGTTTCTGTAAGGCAAAGGACACTGTTAAAAGGACAAAATGGCAACAATCAAATTGGGAAAGGATATTCACCAACCCTACATCTGATACAGTGCTAATATGCAATATATACAAAGAACTAAAGAAGTCAGTCCCCAGAGAACCAAATAACCCTATTAAAAATGGGGTAGAGATCTAATCAAAGAATTTTCCCCATGAAGAATTTCGGATAGCCAAGAGGCACCTTAAGAAGTGCTCAACATCATTAGTCATTAGGGAAATGCAAATCAAAACAACCCTGAGGTTTCAACTTACACCAGTGAGAATGGCTAAGGTCAAAAACTCAGGAGACAGCAGGTGTTCGCGAGAATGTTGAGAAAGAGGAACACTCCTCCACTGCTGGTGGGCCTGTAAAATGGTACAACCACTGTGGAAATCAGTCTGGAGGTTCCTCAGGAAACTGGACATGACACTTCCAGAGGACCCTGCTATACCACTCCTGGGCATATACACAAAGGATTCCTCGGCATGGAATAAAGACACATGCTCCATTATGTTCATAGCAGCCTTATTTATAATAGCCAGAAGCTGGAAAGAACCCAAATGTCCCTGAAAGGAGGAATGGATACAGAAAATGTGGTATAATTTTCTGTAATTGAATACTACACAGCAACTAGAAGCAATGAATTCACAAAATTTTTAGGCAAATGGTTTGATCTGGAAAATATTATCCTAAGTAAGGTAACCCAATCACAAAAGAATACACATGGAATGCAACCTCTGATAAGTGGATATTAATTAGCCCAGAAGCTCTGAATACCGAAGGCACAAATCACATAACAAATGACTCCCATGAAGAAGTGGGAGAGGGTCCTGATCCTGGAAAGGTTTGATCTAGAATTGGAGGGAAATATAAGGACAGAAAAAAAGGAGGGAGGTGATTGGAGAATGGATGGATAGAAGAAGGTTTATTGGACATAGGGGGAAGGGGGTATATCGGAAAGGAGAAATCATTTGGAATGTAAACATGGAATATAGAAAATAAAAATATTTTTACAAAAAGACAGTTTATTCAATTTAAATGATATAAAAGCTTTGAGAAAACGTTAATTTGTTAATACCTCTCCTCAAGATTGCCACAAGAGAAATTAAAACCCTATTTGGTAGTTTCATGGGGAATGAGAATCCTAAACCCATATACAATTAACTTCTGAGTGATAATTACTTTACAAAAAAAGTCAATTGTTGGCAATTTCACAACAGTCTTTTGGTAAAGGGACCATTAATGTCAATTCATATTTCTTCACCTCCAAGTAAAATTTGAGCACCTGATTATGGGTCTGTTGCTATGTCAATGCAAAATTTTAAGATAGAATCAGAAAAATATTTTATAAAAGAACTATGTTTATTCCTTAGTCTAAAGAGCCATTACATTGGTTTGTGAAGAATACTAATATTTGGTCTTTTGCATAGCAAACTTTTTAGGCAAATACAATTATCATTATTCCAAATACACATTTTTAAATTTGTTTATCCCTAAGGTTTTGTAAATGTATGCATACAGTCAAAACAGCTCCTCTAATGATAGAAAAATATAAACACTTAGATTCATTATTTATAACCTTAAATATTTCTCCTGCTTATTATGTGTTACAGCCACTGTTGAGTAAAACGTTAAATAATCAGGCTTTTTATTTGTAGATTGATAATTAAAATAGATAGCTCATGGCTTACAATTGTTTAAAATTATATTTTAATACATACTGCTAATTAACAATTTTATATGAGTACAGCTTAATTTAAGAGACGTGTACAGTTTCTTGCTTTTAGGACATGTAAAGCTCATACTAGATTTTCCAGACACTTTAATGAAGACAATGCCACAGCAGATTAACATATCATGCAGATTATAGACTTTACATAAATGTCTCATACATTACATCATCAAAACCATAATATCTTAAGACAATAACTTAATATTTCTAGATATGCACAAGTCAAATTATAAAGACTTTTCCAAAGTGTCCACAACCTCTTCATAGACCACACAATATTGTTAATCCTTGAGTATTCATACCTAATCAAGGCAAATAGATCTACCTCATATTTGTGATTTAAAAAATTAATTAAAAAATATACATATGACTGCTAACAGGTTTTCAAGCTTTGTAATTACGATTGCGATAAAAGGAGAAGAACCTAAAATTAAATTAGTCATTTCCAATATTGTTTTTCTATACTAGAGGTTGATTGATTGATAAAATCATATAAAATCATATAAATAGATTACAAAAGCATATAGTTGATGTTATGCTCTTACAAGATATTTTGATGGATAAAGGTATTTGCTTCCAATTCTACAATGGATATTTTCTTTGGTATTATTCACATGGTAGAGAGAATCAATGTTTCATATACTCTTTCCTGATTATAGTTGTTTGCACACCTCTGTACCATAGAACCTAGCATAAACTTGAAAAGTCGCACAGAGAGTACCATGGTGAAAAGTCATCAGGGAGAAGGATACCTATGGACTTTTATGTTACTAAAGTCTACTAAAGTCTCCTGACAATTGGTAGCAAACACTTCATTGTGAACTACTTTTATTATTTCCAAAAATGTGGACATGTTAATATACACAAGGATGCACTAATTAACAAAACCATGGATAACACAAACGACTAAGCTCTAAATCAACAGTTTATAAAGGGAATCACATGAAATTAGAAATAGTGGTAGTTGCACCGCAATTTGTTTGAATGAGTGAAAATGATAATTTTGCACTATCCAATAATCTTCAAAGACGGCTGTCAGCAACTCTGGAAGAAAAGCTATATCTGTTATAGCTATAACAAATATAGTTATCTGATACAACATACTGAGGCAATAATTAATTTACTATTGTCCATTCAAATTATAGTGAGATGTTAGGTCAACATCTTCACTCCTGCTACTGAGCAAATTGTAACATCACAGAAACTAGAAAAAAACTCAAGTGTAAGATTACTTGAGACTCAGTCTGCCAGGGACTCACCTGCACCCAGGAGATGCACAGAACCATAGCACTCTGAGCTATGGGAAAGCCTGTCACCTAGGGGTGCTGAGATAGGTTGTAATGCACATAAGGGAGACAAGAACCAGTCTGTGACAGCAGGCTCATGTAACACCAAAGAGAATGAGATGACAAAACACTAAACTTACAAAGATTACTAAGAAAAATCTAGACAATAAGGCACCATTGTCCCAAGTGTCCCAAAACAAAAATTTCCAGACACCACAACACACCAGAAAAGCAAGATTTGGATGCTGATAGAGGCCTTTAATAAAAACAAAAATATTCCCTTAAAGAAATAAAGGAAAACACAAGTAAACAGAGAGAAATGTTTTAAGAGCTACAAGAACATACAAAAAAGACAGGTAAAGGGACTGAACAACGCCATCCAGGATAAAAAAAAAAATGGAGCTAGAAACAATAAAGAAATCAAAAAGGGAAACAATCTGAACATAGAAGACCTAGGAAGGAAGTCAGGAGTTATGGATGCAAGCATCAACAACAGAATAAAAGAGATAGAAGAGAGAATCTCAGATGTAGATGATACCACAGAAAGCATTGACACAACAATTAGAGAAAATTCACAAAACAAAAAGCTTCTGACCCAAAACATGAAGAAAATCCTGGAAAAATGAGAAGACCAAACCTAAGGACTATATGTATATAATAATGTGAAGAATTCAAACTTAAAGGACCAGTAAATATCTTCAACAAAATAATAGAAGAAAACTTCCCTAACCTAAAGAAAGAGAGGCACATGGATATCCAAGAAGGCTGCAGATCTCTAAATAGATTTGACCAGAAAGGAAATTCCTCCCAGCACATAATAATTAAAACAACAAATGAACTAAACTAAGAATATTAAAATCATATGGGGATAAAGCCAGAAAACATATAAAAGTAGACCTATCAGAATTACACTGGACATCTCCCCAGAGAATAGGAATGCCAGAGCATAGGCAGATATCTTACAGAAACTAAGGTAAGGTAACATAAATGCCAACCCGCACTGCTATATCCATCAAACTTTTAATTATCATAGATGGGTATACCAAGGTACTCCATCACACACACACACAAACTAACAAAAAACCCACAAAATGTACACAGTATCTTTCCAAAACCCCGCATTTCAAAGTATACTTTTAATGGAAAAACAAAACAAAACAAAACAAACACGAAAAACAAAAACAGAAAAAAACAAAAAAATAAAATAAAAAAAGGAGGTGAGGAGGAAACTATGTACTAGAAAACCAAGAAATTACTCTTCTTTCAACAAGTCCAGAGGGAGATAAGAACAGAAACAGGGAAAATTATATTAGATATAGCAGGAAGTAGAAATCACTATTCCTTAATATTCCTTAAAATCAAAGCACACAATCCCACCAATGAAAAGACATAGACTAATAGACCGGATATGTAAACAGGACCCAATATTTGCTGTATATATGAAACTCCTCTCAGTGTCAAAGACCAGCAATATTTCAGAGTAAAAGGCTGGAAAAGGTTTTCCAAGCAAATGGTCCGAGGAAACGAGCTGGATTTGAAATTCTTTTTTTTTTTTTAATTTTTTTTATTCGATATAATTTATTTACATTTCAAATGATTTCCCCTTTTCTAGCCCACCCCCCATTCCCCGAAAGTCCCGTTAGCCCCCTTCTCTTCCCCTGTCCTCCCTCCCACCCCTTCCCAGTTCCCCGTTCTGGTTTTGCCAAATACTGTTTCACTGAGTCTTTCCAGAACCAGGGACCACTCCTCCTTTCTTCTTGTATCTCATTTGATGTGTGGATTATGTTTTGGGTATTCCAGTTTTCTAGGTTAATAACCACTTATTAGTGAGTGCATACCATGATTCACCTTTTGAGTCTGGGTTACCTCACTTAGTATGATGTTCTCTAGCTCCATCCATTTGCCTAAGAATTTCATTCTAACATCAAATAAAAGAGACTTTCAAACTAAAGTCACTCAAAAAGCAAAAACAAACAAACAAACAGAAAACAGAAGGACACTTCATGCTCATCAAAGGAAATATCTACCAAGAACTCTCAGTTCTGAATATTTATGATACAAATACAAGGTCACCGGCATTCATAATGGAAACTTTACTAAAGCTTAAAGCACACTTCTCACCCCACAATAATTGTGAGTGATTTCAACACCCAACACTCTTCAATGGACAGATCAGGGAAAGGCAAAATAAACAGAGACAGAGTAAAAGTAACAAGTTTTTGGCCAAATGGATTTAATAAATCAAAAGAATATACCTTTTCAGCAACTCATGGTACTGTCTTCTAAAAATGACCATATCATTATTCACAAAACAGACCTCAGCAGATATTAGAAGATCCACATAATCCCATGCCTCCTATCAGATCACTATGAAGAAAAGGTTGTAATCAATAGAAACAATAACAACAGAAAGCATACATACACCTGGAAGCTGAACAATGCTCTACTCAATGATATATTGGACAAGGTAGAAATAAGGAAATAAAACAAATAATTTGTTAATAAAGAGGTAAAACAAATTAAATTTTTAGAATTTAATAAAAATGAAGGCACAGCATTACCAAATTTATGGGGTACAATGAAAGCTATCCTCAGAGGAATATCCATAGGTCTGTGTGCCTCCAAAAGAAGCTGCAGAAAACATACAATAGCAACTTAACAGCACATCTGGAGGCTTTATAACAGAAAGAAGTTAATACAGCAAAAAGGAGTATAATATAGGGAATCATCAACTCACTGCTGAAATCAAATAAGTAAAAACAGAGAGAACTCAAAAGGAATCAACAAAACCAGTTGCCGGTTTTCTAAGAAAATGAAGATATCATTGCATTTATCATCTCTGTTATTTTGCTTAGTGTAAGAGATATATGTTTGTTTTAAATTCCTCTATGCAGGGATATCTAGATTATTTCCAGTCTAATGTCTGTAACACATGATGAAGCCCATGTCACTGCTTTGAGAGAAAGATAAATCAATTCAAATGTTCTGAAAATGTAGTTGAACCAACAACTGTTAAATAATGTCACTAAGATGACGTGCAAAGACATTCTCTTATACTCAAAGATTGGCACCTACTACAACTACTACCTACTACAGATGACTTCACAAGGAAACAATGGACTCAGATACAAAGAACAAAAACTCAATATAAGTGAGAAGATTTTCATACCTTATTGAAGGGTAGAATGAAGGATTTTAACAGCCAGTGATGTCAAGGATATAAAAATGAAACCTAAAGAATCAGCATACCTCTGCCAATAGTGGTTCACTCTGACTGTCACAAAAATCAATGTATCTCTATCGAAACCATGCATATTTATGTTATAGTATCTGTTTATATGGGTCTCAGATCAGAGGGAATAGGTATTGCTCCTTATCCTTCTGGTTTTTTAATATCCATGTCTTCCTAAAGATTTTGTAACCTAGCATCCTTAGGAAGAAATCTGAAAAGATTCATTGCAACGTTATCACTAGTAGTCATATATATATTTTTGATATAGACAAATGACTGGGGTTGTGTATGATTTATTCCCTAGAAAAGATAAGGTTATAGAATGTTATATCAGAGAATATTTTAGATGAAAAAAAAGAGAAATTCAGCATGTAGGGACATAAAAAACAACTGTGTTTACTGTTAGTTTCTATGGTAAAAACGAGGAATAATATTCACAACTTAGGAAGTATTTCTTTTCATAATGTTCTAGTACAGCTTTCTATATTATATTACTTTGAAGGGTTTTTAATTATATCTTTAGCTCAATACAGAATGGTAAATAAATTGATAAATCTTTAAAATGGCCTTTTTCTAGAAATATCTCAATGAGATTAGTGAGCTCTCTCCAATGGAAAATAAATGAATAGCTAAACCATTGGCTAAAGAATTGAACCACATCATACCATTTGTCCTCTGATTTCTAAATGGGCCTTTGGTAAGTGTGATTTCAAACATAAATACATATTCACATGCAAAATTCATTATCCTATGCAGAAACAATATATTTAAAATAAATTACAAAGCTCAAGTATGCTCCACTGTAAAATGAGTGTTGATGTCCCTTGCCTTTACAAGTTATCCTTGAGACACAATCAACCTGTTTCTACTTCCCAGGAATAAGGGTGTAAAGAAGAAACCTTATAAGGCATCTGGGGAGATGGGGAACTGGGAAAGGTGAAATCATTTGGGATATAAATAAAGAATGAAAAAGAAATGGTGCCACCAATATAATGAAGAAATTACTAGTCACTTAGGTTTGGGCTTCCTTCATGCTATGCACTCAATGTGTCAACTGTCTTGTCTCAACCCTTTTGTTCCTTTAGCCAAAATCTATTGTTTTCTGACTTTAGACTGATAATATATAACTTACAGAGTGCTATATCCAGGCACACTTTCATATATTTGTTGTAGAGAAGAGAACACTTATTTCAACTCAAGGATTTTTTTTTTTTTGTGCTCCTCCACTATTTCATTTTCCTCTGCCGAGAATTAATCAAATGGTCGCCAGTATTATTATTGCTGCATTATATGTCAGTTAAAGAAATGTGGGCATCTTTTAAGGATTTAATGGCCTATATGATTATTATTCTATCCTACATCTCGAATTGAAAATTGCCTTGCCTGCTTTTCAAGGATGATTGGTCAGAAACTTGTACAAGACAGAGTGTCTGTCCTCATGATACAAAATGGGATGGATTTTTAGCACTATTTGGCAGTTTGTTTTGTTTAATAGCTGAATTTAAGCCAGCGATGAAACATTTCTTCTTAGGGTTGTAACTAAGTACTCAGTTCCCATGTGACATATTATTACCCATGACATCAACAGGACATTATCTGAGTTTCTTTTGTATCCTGGAGAACCATTGTCATCCCCAGTGATGTTATCAGTGTTATAGCAACAACAGCTCCTACGATTTTCAAACAGTTTTTTCTGGATACATCCATATACATGTGGAATAGTCTGTGTATACTTAGAAGAAAAAATTTGGAGTGTACAGTGTTGCACATGAGGCAGAAGTAAGCTTGTGTTCTATTTCAGTAAAATCAACAGGTTAAGAAGTGATCCTGGTGTCTGTGTAATAATGTTTAAGCAGGAATATGGATCTTCCTCAAGGAGGTGCCCTTGAGCTGGGCAATCCAATGAGCCTCAGTAATTTTAGCCTGTCAGGATAAAAAATACTTCCCTGCTTATCATGATTTCTGAAAATTAAGGAGTGAGGAATATTACATGCTGCATTCTCCAAAACAGAGGCTGACTAATCCAAAGGTATTTTTCTTGAGCTTTTACATTTTCTTTACTAGAGGCAGGGAGATGAGAGGGATTTAACTTGTGTATAAAGACAAGTGTTCAGGGGTTTTTCTAATGCATTCCCCTAGGCTACCATCATGGGTAAACTTTAAAAAAAGGGAAAGATGAAATGAAGCTGAATTGCAATCATTCTTGTGTTCCTTATATGTTTTGGATAATAGCCCAGTTTCAAACAGAGAGTTTGTCCACAACTTTTCCTAATTTATAGGCTTCAATTTTGTTTAATTATTTTTGCCTTACAGGAACCTTGTAATTTCATGATGTTCAATTTATCAATTGTTGATTTTACTAGCTTAGACATTTATTATCTACTCAGAAAATGGACTCTTGCAGAATTATCAATGCAATTCATTGATATTTCCTACTTTCATTTTATGAGTTCCAAAGTTCCTATTTTTAAGTTCATTTATTTTGTTAGATGTTACTTTTGTGTAGGATGATAAACATGATATATATTAATTCTCCTACATATGAGCATTCAGAAAGAGTAGCACAACTTTTTGAGGATGCTACTTGTGTCAGATGAATGAATAAATATTTTATGAAAGTTTATATGTCCATAGATGTGTTTATTTTGGGGATTATTTTTCAATTCCATTTATCAACCAGTATGTTTCTGTACAAATGACAGGCAATTATTATCATTATTTTACAGTAGAACTGCTAGAGGTAAGTGATGGCAATTTCTCACAAAGCTCTTTGATTATTTTGCATTCTTTTAGCAATTCTAAATTTTTGTCCATTTGATTGTAAAAATTATAAGTTTAAGGTTTATAATAAATGTGTTGAATTTTCAAGGAAATTGAATTAAATTTTTAGATTACTTTGCGATAACATCTACTTTCTCAATGTTAATCCTGATTTTCATTTACATATTTGGTAGTTTTTTTTTTTTCTTTAGTACTTATATTTCTTTTCCTACAGATCTTACACTTACTTGTTTTAACGCTGGCCAAGATATTTAAAACTTATATTTGGCTATTGTTAAGTGTGTTGTTTCCCTGATTTACTTCTCAGAACGTTTTTGATATGTATTATGAATGATAACAAATTTCTTAATCAGTTAATTTTACATCTCCATTGACTGTAAATTGCACTTTGATAAATGTTTTATCAGATTCAGATACTCTCTGCTTAAAAAAAATGTATCAGTCAACTGTATGATGTTATCATTTGTAAGTAGAGATTCTTTTATTTCTTCTTTTCTAATGTGTATTCCATGGATCTCATTTAGTTGTTTTCATACTTGGGAAACAACTTCAAGATGTTTATGAAAGTGACAGAATAGGCAATCATGCCTTGTGCCACATTTTGGAAGAATTTTCTTTTTTCTTCTCTGAACTTTGCTCAATGTTTTCTACCATTATACTCTATACTGTCTTAATTACCTTTTTTTCCATAAATATCTATACCTCACTTATTACTTTGTGAAGTAAGTGGCATAAATTTTGTCACAGTATTTTCAGTATCAAGAGTTCATTATCTGATTTCCTATACTTTGTTTATACATTTTTTCCAATGGATTTTTTTTTGTTTGTTTTTGTTAATTTAAACCTCCCTACATCCCGGGGATGATACATAATCATGGTGGGTGATGATTTTGATGTATTTCTAAATATTGTTTTGAGAATTTTATTCAGTAGATTTGCATAAGTTTTTATAAGAGGACTTGTTCTGAACTACTTTTTAAAATTATTACTTATTGTTCAGATATTACCTTCTTCCCAGTCAGCTCCCTAATTACTCCCCATCTCTTAAAGGCCCTGTCTCTGCAGTCTCCAAAAGAATGACCTTATGACTTATTTTCAACCCTGCAGACATACCAACAAACTTTATCCTCATGGGTCTCAGTGGTTAGCCAGAATTTCTCACACTGTGACATGAGTAGGCACTGCTCTGCTGTATATGATTCCTGAAGCTCCGATCAGCTTGTTTATGCTGGCTGGTTGGTGGCTCAGTTTCTGAAACATCTTGGAGATTTAGGTCAATTGAGACTGCTGGACCTCCCAAGGGAATGTCCCTCCTCATCATCTTCATCCATATTTTCCTTATTCAATCACAGGCTTGCCCAGATTGTCTCAATTGCTTGTGTGCTAGTATCTTCATCTAACGTTTTGCTGCTTGTTGGACCTCTCAGAGGGTACCAATTACAGGTCTGCAAACACACAACAGCAACAGAAAAGTGTGTCAGGCCTCAGCATAGAAAGAAACTGGATCCGAAATTGGGCCTGTCACTTGATATCCTTTGTCTTATGATCTTTTCCATTTTTACCCCTGCAATTCTTGCAAATAGGAACATTTCTGGATCAGAACTTGAAGGTAGAATTGCAACCACATTCCTACACTTGTTCTCCTTTCTTTCTGCTGGTGGTTTACTCTACATGTTCGCCCTCCACATTATGAGCATTTCAAGCAATGTCCCTCCGTGTGATTCCAGAGCATCTCTCACATCTGAGATCTCTTGTGCATTCTGGATGCTCCCCACTTTAACTTCCAATGTTGATTGTGTCCACTCTGTCTGCTGTTGCTGCTGAGGAAATAAGTCCCATTCCCTTTCTATTATCTCATCATGTTTTCCCCTTCCTCTCTATGTCTCCTCTTTCACTATATTCCTTCCCTCCCACATATTCCACATCACACACATGGGTCTTTCTTTCAGTCCCAGGTTGATTTAGGCATTGCCAGTTGGGTATTTGGCTTGATAAATTTCTTGAATCCTGTGGGTTGAGTAGGTTTTCTGTGCTTTTTAGACTAATTATACATATTACTGAGTACATTCCATGCATGTCCTTTTGGGTTGTAGTACCTTCCCTGAGAATATTGTTTTCTAGTTACCTCCACATGGCTGCAACACTCATGATATCCTCAATCTTTATACCTTACTGATATTCCATGATGTAAATGAACATGTTTTTTATCTAATCTTCTATTGTGGAACATCTGGCTTATTTCCAGGTTCTACAATGACAAATGAGGACATTATGACCATAAATCTACTCGTTTTCCTGTTTTATGAAGGGACAACTTTGGCACACATGCCCATGAATGTGTCTTCTGGTAGAATCCTTTCCCAATTAATGAGGAAACTCCAGATTGATTTCCTGTGTGGTTATCTCATGTTGCAATCTTCCCAGCAGTAGGGGAGTGTTCCTCATTCTCTACATCATTGGCAGTAAGTACTATCACGTGAAATTTTGATATTAGGCATTCTGATAGTTTTTGGATTTTTTATATTTTATTTATTTACATTCTAGACATTACCCCCTCCTATTCCTGCCTCCCATAATTTGTCATTCTACTCTTCCTACTTTTTGCCTACAAGGGGCTGCTCACCCTATTCCCCTCATACCTGGCACCCTACCCCTCTTTGGTGCCTCAAGTTTCTCTAGGATAAGGAACATCTTCTCCAACTGAGGCACGACCAGGCAGATTTATCGTATATATGTGTCAAGGGCTTTTGACCTTGTATTTCCCTGGTAGGTAGCTTAGTCTCTGCATATTCTCAACTGTCCAGCATAGTTGGAAGAGTTCCCCCACTCTTATGAAAAGGTAGAAAAATATTATAAAAAAGGCAATTTTACCAAGAGCATTCCACACATTCAACCAAATCCCTATCAAAACCCTGACACAATTTTTCATGAATTTAGAAAAAGCAATTCTGAAATTTATCTGAAAAACCCAAAGTAGCAATTATTCTTTTTTTTTGTCTTTTTTTTAATTCAATATATTTTTTATTTACATTTTAAATGATTTCCCCTTTTCTAGGCCCCCACTACCCGAAAGTCCCATAAGCCCTCTTTTCTCCCCCTGTCCTCCCACCCACCCCTTCCCACTTCCCCGTTCTGGTTTTGCCCTATACTTCTTCACTGAGTCTTTCTTGAACAAGGGGCCACTCCTCCTTTCTTCTTGTACCTCATTTGATGTATGGATTATGTTTGGGGTATTCCAGTTTTCTAGGTTAATATCCACTTATTAGTGAGTGCATACCATGAGTAACCTTTTGAGTCTGGGTTACCTCACTTAGTATGATGTTTTCTAGCTCCATCCATTAGTAGCAATTATTCTTAAGGCTACAAAATGTTATGGAGGAATAACTATCCATGAACTCAAGTTCCACTACAGAGCAATACTGATGTGAATGGAATGGTGCTGGTGTAGAGATAGAGAAAATTACTCATAGAGTAGAACTGAAGACCCAGAAATAAAACCACACAGGGATTGTTGATCTTGAGAAAAAAGTCAAAAATACACATTGGAATAAAAGGTATCTTCCATAAATTGTGCTGATATAAATGGAAACCAGTATGTATCAAAATGAAAATAGAAACATGATTGTCACCTGGTGAAAAGTTTATTTCCAAGTGGATCAAGGACCACAATACAGTATGGGAGGCATGTCAGGATGTTGATTTTTAGGGTACTGGTACATTTCTTGGTGTCTCTCATCCTATGTGTAGGTTTCTTGGTTCCTAGTATTGATACTTCAATATTGTCTTGAACAATCAAAGGCAGGTGGATATTGATCTTTAATTCAGAAGAATATGGTGTCATAGTAAATTCCTACTGTTCCCTGGGACATCAAAATTCAATAATTTCTCACTAAACAGGGTATTCTCTCTCTTTTTTTTTTCTTCAGCAAGCTACAGAACATACAATGCAAGCTTTACTCCTGACTGATTCACAAAAGAAAGAGACCCAGAATTTGGTTCTTTTATTTGTCCATAAAAATTTTGGGGTGTAAATTCAAATCTACTCTTCTAATTGTTGTTCTGTCTATTTTTCCAGGTCTGTACCTCAGACATTTATTGTCTTGTTTCTGCATGAGTTTGTAGTTTAAAAAAATAAAAGGAGGACACATAAATATTTAAAGGTTAAACAAATAAAATATATGTTTAAAATAATTTGTTTAGAGTTGTTATTTTAGTTTATTGAAACAGGATTTCTAGGTATAACATTGGATATTGTGGGAGTCACTCTGTAGAACAGGTTGACCTCGAAATCAGAAATATACATTCTGCCTCCTAAATATTAGGATTAAAGCATGTGCCACCACTGCCTAAGTAAAAAATATATTCATAGAATAAACATTTTATAACCATAACATTATTTTAATAACGATCTTCATATAATAATACAAAAAATGACCATTAAAATACCTTGGAACATATTTTTGTCTATTGGTACAATAAGGAAAACATTATATACTTTTTTGACAGGTAAACCTTCTATACAATACACAACACGATGTATATATTTTTCTTTTAAAGAGAGGCTCTTACTCATTGTAAAACGAATATCAGGTTGCAGATTGTTATCAAACAAAATGTATATCACCTTTTGGATCCCCTTGTAATGGCACATTGTGTGACTGTCTTATATTTTGGTTCTATTTACTGTGATAGCAATTGAAAATAGTCACTGTATGATGCTCCCACAGAAATGGTCACAGGGAAATACACAGCTGAAGGCAATAATTCTCTGATGCCAGCCATAATATGGATCCTCTATGTGGGAATATTTTGTGTTGACCATTTATGTACATCCTTCATTACATGGTCACCAAGTGATAGCCACTATGAGGTTGACTCTTTTTATTAAATCTGGGAGAACTGCCCTGTGGTATATATTCATAAAATAAACATTTTATAGCCATACCATTACTTTTATTAACAATCTTAATATAATAATACAAAAAGTGACTATTATACTACCTTGGTCCATTATTCAGTATATTGGTACAATAGGAAAAAGGTACATACTTTTATAGAAAGTTATTCCTTCTATACATTACACAACATGATATATATATATTTTTTTCATTTGAGGAGAAGGCTCTATTTCTTTGTAAAATGAATATCATGTTGTAGATTGTTATCGAACAAAATGTACACAACTTTTTGGATCCCTTGTCCTACTTTGCTGTTATTTGAACTGTACTGTTTAATATATATCCATGACCATGGGCAGTAAATTAAAAAAAAAAATGGAGATTCCTCTTTTTCTCTCTCTTTTTTTCCCGAATGTATTCCAATTTGATCCCTTATTGCAAGGGGATTTTTGATTTCTTATTTCTCCCTATGTTGGTTATTATTTACTTATGTTCTTGAATAGTCACCTGTCAGGACGCTTTTGGGACAGTACCTAAGTGTTTATTGGCTCCTGGGGCTTATAGGGATTAATGAAGTTTTGAATCAATAAAGAGAGTAAGAACTTGTGGCATTATTGTGAAGAACCTGTTTCTAGCCATATCCACAGCCCACTCCTGTTTCAGCAGATTAGCTAAAAAAGAAAGTGATGATACTTAAGTGTAGAAATAAGAGGAAGGGTCAGGTCCTGAAGCTACACCATTAGAGGAATGTCATTCTACTGTATATGGAAAAACAGAAGTAGACCAGCAACAATCAGACCAAAAGAACAGCGATAGAACAGGAAGGTTGGTCTGAAATCATTTGATCTTTGTACTAACTATTTGTTCATCTGCACCCTTTTGCTTATAGCTGAAAATAATTTATAATACCATTCATGGTGACTGTTCAATTATTTGGACATTATGAATGAATTACACTTGTGCACACACCACTCCAAACACACACATGATTATACAAATAAGCACACACAGAGACACAACAATGAGAAACAAAGATATATAGATTGATGCATGAAACTATGAAACTGTAGCTATTTTGGACATCACAACAGTGGCCAAGAATTAGGAGTCATTATTTATCCCAATGTGACTTCTATAAACATATACAACCTGGTGTTTGAATCACTCCATAGAAATAAAACAGTCTGTCAACCCTCACCTGTCACAGTGTGACTATCAAATAATTGACTATTATGCACCGTCTATTAAATGGTAGCCAACATTCAGTGGTCAATTGCCACTGATCATCTGACAGTGACATAAATTTTTACCATTATAGTCATTGGTATATTACAATTCCTAAACAGTGACAATCATTCAAAAGATGAGCTCTCAAACATAATCACATTGTGGACATCGGAATGTGACAATATTTCAGTGAACATGCCACTTTGACCACAAAAATCAGTTTTCAGACCACATTATACCACAGAAAATGACCACCACACAGGGAACACCACACTGTGACCAGTACACAGTGACTTATCACAAAGTGTCCATCACTCTGTAGATATCAATTATTGGTTTTCATATAGTCTTCATATCTTATTGCTATCATACAGTGACTAGGAAAGAGAAACCTTTAATTGTTTTCGTAATATTCGGTAAACATTTACTGGGTATTCTACAAAGGGATCATCACACATAGGCAATGTGATGTAGTGTTTATCCAACACAATATATGACATTGTTTCCATAACAGTATGGTAATTGACACCACACAGTTACCGTTACAGTAACATCACAATAATGTGAACAACACATTTTCAAATCACCAATTAACTGTTTTACATAAACCATCACACTCTTTCCATCACAGATTGTGATTGGTACAGTGATGATTACACAATAGTAATGCATAAATTGCTTTCATAATGTGTCAATCACATTATTTGTCACTACACAATGGCCATCAATTGTGTCTTTTGTAGGTTTGTCATAAAATGGTGCTCAATGTGTAATTCACACTATGAAACAAAATCAGATGGGTCTTCACATATTAACTGAGATATAGTAATTATTACATACAGGCCATCACACTAGTGAATCACCCACTGCTTATTGCACTCTTGCAATAACAATATTGCCTTTCACTCATTGGTCGTCTATCATGCAATCACAAAATGATCATCACGCTCTGACATTAGTAAACAGATATGTGCTGTTGAACTAAAGACTAGATATGGTCTTTTGTACTTACACATTAATATTACAATCTACTCCAGAACACACACACACACACACACACACACACAAACACACACACACACAGATAGAGAGAGAGAGAGAGAGAGAGAGAGAGAGAGAGAGAGAGAGAGAGAGAGAGAGAGAGAGGGAAATTATATATATATTGATCTGTCAAAATAATTTCTTAAACAATAGTCATAAATTAAAAGAGGATAATCTCAGAAAATTTTCTTTGAGATTTTGAAATATACAGCTTATTCTCAGGTTTTCTAATTCATATCTCTCTCTCTCACAAACACTCAGAGATTTAGATATGTTTATGACTTTCTTGAACATTTTCAATTGTTAATTTGATCGAAATATATTCACAAGACTTCCAATAATCTTCCAATATCATGAATTGAAACTGAGACCTTAAGCCATGCAATGGTTGTACATGCCTGTAATCTAAGCACTCTAACAGATAGAGGCAGGCATATTTCTGAGTTTGAGGCTAGCCTGGTCTACAGAGTGAATTCCAGGACTACCAGTGTAATAGAGAGAAACCATGTTTCCAAGAAAACTAACAAATAAACATATAAAATGTAATATCTTCTGTTTAATTTTCTTGAGTTATCATGAAGGTAAATTGTATTCTATTGTTAACAGCCTGGGAAACCGCAACTCATTAAGACTGGCAAGAATGTAGAGAGCATTAGATTGAAAATTTTTCTGTGAAATTTGGATTTTTGTATTAATCATTGTTAATGCACATCAGGACTTTAGAAATCAGTTCCAAATTTCTATATTAATAGTAGAGTAACTATTGCATGCATAATCGACAATAAGAACTGCTTTTTTTTTTTGTATTTTGACATGAGAATAATTTGTAGGAGTGTACTGAGTTGTGGAAATCACATAGTTTGCTGAATGACAGCATTATTATATTTACAGTGGTAGCACGAATTTAAATCACTGATGTCCAGGGCATCTAAAACTACACTGAAACTTAAGATATTTGAACATAAGAGTGTGTATACACACACACACACACACACACACACACACACGCACACATATACATACACACACACATATATATGTATATATAAACGGATATTTATATTCATATCTATAAATTAAATGTATTTTAAATAAAGGAAAACTTAAGTAACTATCTAATAATGATTAAATGGAGCTGATAAAACATTTAAGCTGTTAGGAGAATGTCACATTAATCTAATATGAATATATTGCATAAATGTATGAGAATGAATGATTTTATATTTTATAATTTGTAATTTGTAAAAAATATGTTTGTCAACATAAACTGATTAAAGTTTGCTTAACTATTATAGAATGTTACGGTTAATTTCTTATAATCAATAAAGATAAAAAATTTGAACCTAATTACATGCAAAATTTCTCCTACTGCTTCTTCTTCATTACCTACTAAGCAAATCTTATTAAAATTTCAAAAATTTGGAAAATAAAAATTAAAGAAAAAAACTGTAAGGCAAATTTTGTGTTGTCTTCCACTACACATACAGTGTTCAATATGTCTGACTTTCATCACATGAAATAAAAAAAATAGTTACCTTAGAAAACTAATTTCTAATCTATAAACATTGAAATCATAGAAGATATTTTCAAAATATTTAAAAAGTTAGAATATAACATAGTTATTTAGGTTGAACAATATTCCATTTTATAACTTAAAATTTTTGAAACCTAGATTATTTATGGTTTTCAAAGGGTTAAACTCCTTTCAATTCTCCCAAAATCTAGTAAAAATAAAAAAAGTGGACCTGTTTAAAAAGGTTTTATATATATATAAAACCTATATATGTGTATATATACACATATATAAATATACACATATATATATATATACACATAATATATATACATTACATATACACATAATATATATTCATTATATATACATATATATATATTATATAAAACAATAATATATAAATATATATAATAATATAATAAAAATAATATACATATATATTATGGCTCGCTGCTCCCCTCACAAACACTTCACTCATATATCAGCAGTGTAAATCAGTAGAGTCAGAATAGCAAAAAGAATCATCAGTGGTAATACAACCTAGAAGATACTGCCAAGTACAGGTTAGCATGAGGAATTAGCAAGAAAACCTATAGATAATCTCAGCTTAGCTTCTCTCTACAACATGAAAATTAGTGAAGATATGAGACCTGTAATGTTTGCACAGCTTTCTCTATCCACACAGGTCTTACCTCAGCATGTGAACGTGACCAATATGACATTGCTGCCAAGCATCCATCATATGCTAAAACAGAAACAATTTGACACATCTCCAGAAATATATTTTAATGTATTTCTGGTTATGGAATCAATACAAATGCATGTCAACTGCTCAATGTAAAGTGAAACAATTTTAAGTCAAGAATCCTCCCTTACCTTCTTTCTTTAACCTAATATCACTTCACCTCTCTATCTTCATGTGCTAACATCACATCTCTGTATCTTCATGTGTTTGTTCCAGCAAAACAACTTCCAATCCAACTGGTTTTCTAAAGAGCCTTTAATATTCAACTGCACTTTTAAAAATATGCATACTCTATAGTACCAATTTATGTGTTACCTACTAATCATCCTAATTTTCTTCTTTACAGAGTTCTTAATGAAAGATAAGACTAGCATCAAAATACATACTAGGACAGGAAACATGATCAGTTCTGCAGAATTATTACATATATTGAAAACATCCAATGAGATTATATGAATTAATTTTTCAAGTTGCTGTACTTAATACAGTTTATCAAAAATTTTTATACAATTAAGAAAAATTGAAGTGTAAAATCCATTCATATTTTGTACAACTCAACAAAAGTTGCACCGGGATCTTCCAAAACACTGAATTGTTTTCTAGACATATTTGCATGTTAAATTATTTAAATGAAATTAACAAAGCTAGTGAGTAAAAATTGATTTGATAAAATTAATATTTGATTCCCATATCACAATGAAAATGGTATTTAATAAATATTACAAATGTGTAAAAACCAGAATATTATGAAACTGCTGAAATAAGTGATTCAATGTTCTCATGCACTTACATTTATTTATAAATCAATCATAAACAAACCTGACCCATATCCATAGTGGTACAACCTAAACCTGGGGTAGCATATTGGTGGTGTCTCTAAGTGCTTTTGAGAAGCAGAAGCTAAATAGGCTACAGCTGGTAATAGAGTTGCTTTGGTCCTTTCCATTCCCATTCTGGTCATGGATCACTGTATGGATGTATATACTCTGCAATTAGGGCACTTTTTAGGAATTCTCTCTTTATTTGACCATTAATCATTGAGAGTGATGATTTGCTATCCTATACGTTTGATTGTTTCCATTTAAACTTTCAGAAAGTCAATGATTTAATATGTATGTCAACCTGTACATTATGATAAAACATACCTGTAGTATATTAGGATTAATATGATGAAACTGATGATGTAATGCACAAATATAAATATATTATAGCTCAGTATTTTCAACTAATTTTATATCGTTTTTATTTGTTTTATTTTCTATATTCTTTGTTTACATTCCAAATGATTTCCACTTTTTCACTTCCCTCCTCCTGTTAAGTCCCATAATACCCATTCCCTCCACCCATTCCCCAATCACCCCACTCCCATTTTTATTTCCTGTGTCCGGGTATTCCCCTACAATGCTATGTCAAGCATTCCAGGACCAGGACCTTCTCATTCCTTCTTCTTGGGAATCATTTGATATGTTAATTGTGTCTTTAGTATTCAGAGTTTCTGGGTTAATAGCCACTTATCAGTGATTACATGCCATGTGTATTCTTTTGTGATTGAATTTCTAATTTAGGATGATATTTCCTGTTCCAAACATTTGTCTTAAGAAAATATGAATTCATTATTTTTAACTGCTGAACAGTACTCCATTGTGTAAACATATCACATTTTCTGTATACATTCTTCTATTGAGGGACATCAGAGTTCTTTCCAGCTTCTGGCAATTTCTAATAGTAGCAGGAACATGCTAACTTGTTTGGTGTTTGCTATCTTCTAATTCAAAATTCAGAAATATATGGTTGAGTATATGAGTGTGGAACACAAGTAAGCTACATTTTTATTTTTATTTCATTAGGAGCATGCAATGATACAACATATATAACCATGGAATTTTGCTTTTATTTAGTTTAACTATTTTTTCTAGATGTACAAGTATCCCTTTTTTACTTAGTAAGTAGGTCAGCATAGGAAGGATTTGTGACTTTGTAAAGAGGAAAAACCTTTTGAAATGTTTCAAAATGCATCTTTATGAATCACAGTGCATATTCCATGTGGGTAAGAGATAGATGTGATTCACACTCATATTTTCATTTATATGGAAGATGAAAGATTGTATCCTTTATTTTCGAATTTCAGGAAACAACTCCTTAATATAAGATGAAAAATAATACTGATCCTTTAGAGTACAAAACTGGCACAAACATAAATTTCATTTGGTATAACAAATAAAAGGGAATGCTCAAGATTATATTAAAATTATCATTCTGTTGGTCATTTAATTCTGTCCATGTAATAGGTCCTTTCTCTATTTTTCTCTTATTATATTAATGGCATTGATCACATTGCTGCTATTGTATTTTCAATATAATGGTTCCCAATATTTTATGGAAGTTTTGTGTTTATGTGTTTTTCTTATGTTTGTTTTTAATTTTCTTTTAGTATTTTATTTTAAATGCTTGTTGTCTACTAAGAAGAGAAAAATGAGTAGTGAACAATATTTTTGAATGATATTGGAGGGTAAAAAATCTTTTTAGCAATTCATATGAAAATATACTATTATTTTACATTTTAAAATGGAATAAAATTACACAAGTCTTTTCTCCTTTCTAAGTATCTGTTTCCTATGCAATATAAGTTATTCGTTATATATACTCGAGCAGTAAATAGTTATTCTTTTGAAAGCCCTTTACATCCCTGAACACAGAAGTATGATTTGGAATTTATGTTGAAAATATTTCCTGTTTCTCACAACTGCACTTGAATGAGTCCATGTAACATTTAAGCTACTCTAAGATGTAAACATTCATGTCCATTGCAATACTAATGTTGAATCAACTGTAATAGTAAATCCTGAAAATAAATAGTGGCTAAAATATTAATATATCTGGTAGAGTTTGACTGGTAATTACAAACATTTTTAAATTATAACTATTACAACAGATAAGGAATAGTTTGGCCTCTGTTAATACATAGTCATATAAAATACATAAATCAAAACTGAATAATTATTTGAATTGAATGTCTTGATTTCAATTTCCAAGATATATAAATTGTCACAGTAAGCAATGTAAATGACTAAATGAATTAATACAGTTATAAAAAAACAGGTCCTGACATCATGCACTTTATAGGCAAAGGTGTCAAACTAAAAAATATCATATTGAGTGAGCAAACCCAGACTCAAAAAGATTGGCAGGGCATGTGTTATCTAATAAATTGATATAAAAAGTACAGATTAGTAATGAAAATCCAAAGACAGTAATTAATTTATCAATAAGTATGGAACAAATGAGGATGCTTTAGTCCCACTTTAAAGCAGAAACACAACAATCACATGAGGGAGAGAAATGGGGAAACATTTGAAGGATACTGTAGCATTAGGGGAAATTACAGGTGCTAGATTAGGGGTATTTAAAAGTAGAAGATAAGACCAGGTGTTCTGGAAAATGAATGGAATGTGCACTTGAATATTTTAAACTTCAATGAAGGTGAAATGGCTGGGAGGCATCCAGAAATATATACAGCTGTGAGATGTAAGACATTTCTAAGACCCAATAGGTGTGAATTTTCTTTTTTCCTTATATGTAAATTTGGGTTATTTATGAGACATGTTTTTGGATTATTAGCATGCAAATTTTGAGAAGAACTTCATGATAATTTTTGCAAAACAACACACAAAAAGCCTACATAAATATCATCCATGGTGAGATGATACCTGGAAATTCCGCCTCAATTATAGTTTTAAACCACCAGCCCCAGTAGAGGGATGAGATAATGCTCCAGGCTTCAATATTTTTGAGCCAGATTTCTTCATCTCTAAAAGAAATATAGGAGCAAAAAAATTGATCTGAGATTTAAGCAAAAGGAAAATAACATGTGACCTAACTTGGGTTCCATCCCAAGTGGAGGAAGTGAACTCTGGCACTATTATTATTGGTATGTTGTGCTTGCATTTGGATACTAGTAGGGCTTTCTTCTGAGTGGCTGTACCAGTAGAAAACAGAGACAATTGTACATATTTATTACCAGACATCAGACTGAGGTCATGGAATACTATGTTAGAGTGAGTGAAGGACGTTAAGCTTTAAGTATCCTTGATCCCTGGGAATTCACAAAGTCTTAACCAGAACCATTCTTACAGTTGCTGATCTAACACCCCAGAACAACTAGGGTGAAGTGAAATGCCTTGGTCTCCTTCAGTAGTAGAGTCAATCTAGTGGAATTTCTATGATTTAGGTAACGGGGATGCCAGGAAGATTTGGTTGTGATCAGCCTCTCACAGGCCAATGAAGGAAAGGAGGTGGAAAGAAATATTTGGAATGGAGGGAAACATTTTTGATACAAATATATATTTAATAAGCATTCACACTATCATTTATTTATTTGTATACTTCCTAGAACGCTCAAAAGGTTTATTAATAAATGTCAACTCTCAATACTTTAAGTTATTTCACATCATAGTAGATCCCAAAAACATTCATGATATGGGTATTCATGGCTACATTTTTCCTAGCCTTGTTTACAACAAAAATAAGTAAATTTAATTATATATAATTCTCAACTTAAATGGAGAACATGGAATATGGCCAAATCCAGTTTTGTGTAATCTAAGAAAAAATTCAGAGTTAGCAAATAATACATTATAAAAATCTGTTTCATTGAATTCAGAATTAATTATAATATCCATTATTATGTGTTATAAACAAAAAAAGGAAAATAATGTTAATATTGTGAATGTTGTACAGAAGGAATATCAGAAAATACAGAGTCAGGGAAAAGGTAAAATAATGAAGCTATTTAGCTTTTAATATTATTAAAATTATAAAAATGCTAATTATTAATTTGAAAGTAATCTTAAAGTGACTTTTAAACTGCTTAGCACATGGATCTTTGTTTACTTTAAAGGCACCACGCAGAAAAACTAAGTGTAATTAAAGAAAGCCAGCTGAATTCTTTTTTAATTTATTGATATATTTATTTACATTTCAAATGATTTCCTCTTTTCTGGACCCCCACTCCCCGAAAGTCCCATCAGTCCCCTTTCCTCCCCCTGTTTTCCCACTCAACCCTTCCCACTTATCTATTCTGGTTTTGTTCTATACTGCTTCACTGAGTCTTTCCAGAACAAGGGGCCACTCCTCCTTTCTTCTTGTACCTCATTTGATGTGTGGATTATGTTTTGGGTATTCCAGTTTTCTAGGTTAATATCCACTTATTAGTGAGTGCATACCATGATTCAATTTTTGAGTCAGGGTTACCTAACTTAGTATGATGTTCTCCAGCTCCATCCATTTGCCTAAGAATTTCATGAATTCATTGTTTCTAATGGCTGAATAGTACTCCGTTGTGTAGATATACCACATTTTTTGCATCCACTCTTCTGTTGAGGGATACCTGGGTTCTTTCCAACTTCTGTCAATTATAAATAGGGCTGCTATGAACATAGTGGAACATGGATCCTTATTACATGCTGGGGAATCTTTTGGATATATGCCCTGGAGTGGTATAACAGGATCTTCTGGAAGTGAAGTGCCCAGTTTTCAGATTAACCGCCAGACTGATTTCCAGAGTGGTTGTACTAATTTGCAACCCCACCAGAAGTGGAGGAGTGTTCCTCTTTCTCCACACCCTCTCTAACACCTGCTGTCTCCTGAATTTTTAATCTTAGCCATTCTGACTGGTGTAAGATGAAATCTCAGGGTTGTTTTAATTTGCATTTCCCTAATGACTAATGAAGTTAAGCATTTTTTAAGAAACTTCTCTGTCATCCGAAGTATTCAGGTGAGAATTCTTTGTTTAACTCTGTACCCCAATTTTTTTTAATAGCGTTGTTTGGTTTTCTGGAGTCTAACATCTTGAGTTCTTTATATATATTGAATATTAGCCCTCTATCTGATGTAGGATTGGTGAAGATCTTTTCCCAATTTGTTGGTTGCCGATTTGTCCTTTTGATGGTGTCCTTTGCCGTACAGAAACTTTATAATTTTATGAGGTCCCATTTGTCAATTCTTGATCTTAGAGCATATGCTACGGGTGTTTTGTTCAGAAACTTTCTTCCTTTACCGATGTTCTCAAGGGTCTACCCCAATTTCTTTTCTATTAGCTTCAGAGTGTCTGCCTTTACGTGGCGGACCTTGATCCATTTGAATTTGAGCTTAGTACTAGGAGACAAGGATGGATCAATTAGCATTCTTCTGCAAGCTGACCTCAAGTTAAACCAGCACCATTTGTTGAAAAGGCTATCTTTTTTCCATTGGATGGTTTCAGCCCCTTTGTCGAGGATCAAGTGGCCAGAGGTGTGTGGGTTCATTTCTGGATCTTCAATCCTGTTTCATTGATCTGCCTGCCTGTCACTATACCAATACCATGAAGTTTTTAACACTATTGCTCTGTAGTATTGCTTGAGGCCAGGGATAATGATTCCTCCAGAATTTCTTTTGTTGCTCAGATGATTTTTAACTATCCTGGGTTTTTTGTTATTCCAGATGAATTTGAGGATTGCTCTTTCTAACTCTGTGAAGAACTGAGTTGGGATTTTGATGGGTATTGGATTTAATCTTTATATTGCTTTTGGCAAAATGGCCATTTTAAAAATATTGATCCTGCCGATCCGTGAGCATGGGAGTTTTTCCCATTTTTTAAGGTCTTCTTCCATTTCCTTCTTCAGCGTCTTGAAGTTCTTGTCATACAGATCTTTCACATGTTTGGTAAGAGTCACCCCAAGGTACTTTATAGTGTTTGTGGCTATTGTGAAGGGGGTCTTTTCCCTAATTTCTTTCTCAGCCTGCTTATCCTTTGAGTATAGGAAGGCCACTGATTTGCTTGAGTTGATTTTATAACCTGCTACTTTGCTGAAGTTGTTTTTCAGCTGTAGGAGTTCTCTAGTGGAGTTTTTTTTGTGTCTCTTAGGTAGACTATCATGTCATCAGCAAATAATGATAGCTTGACTTCTTCCTTTCCAATTTGTATCCCTTTGACCTCCTTATGTTGTCTAATTGCCCAAGCTAGTACCTCAAGTACAATATTGAAAAGATAAGGAGAAAGGGGGCAGCCCTGTCTAGTCCATCATTTTAGTGGGATTGTTTCAAGTTTCTCTCCATTTAGTTTGATGGTGGCTACCGGTTTGCTGTATATTGCTTTAACGATGTTTAGGTATGGGCCTTGAATTCCTGTTCTTTCCAAGACTTTAAGCATGAAAGCATGCTGAATTTTGTCAAATGCTTTTTCAGCATCCAATGAAATTACCATGTGGTTTTGTTTTTTGAGTTTGTTTATGTAGTGGATTGCATTGATGGATTTCCGTATATTGAACCAACCCTGCATCCCTGGCATAAAGCCTACTTGATTATGGTGGATGATCGTTTTGATGTGTTCTTGGATTCGGTTGGCAATAATTTTATTGAGTATTTTTGCATCGATGTTCATAAGGGAAATTGGTCTGAAGTTTTCTTTCTTTTTTGGATCTTTGTGTGGTTTTGGTATCAGCGTAATTGTGGCTTCGTAGAAGGAATTGGGTAGGGTTCCTTGGAGATATTACAACAGAAACTGAGGATTTCCAGCTGAATTTTCTGATTCAAAGAACATTCTTTAGGTTTTCTTGGTTACTTCCTGTTGGCTAAAGAAATGTGTCCATTTAATTAAAAAAAGAATGACTGTTGAGTTGGTTTATGGGAAAAAGTAAGGATCAAACTTTAGCTGGGTAGTTTAATGAAAAATAAAATGTATTTTTTTCCAATAAAATCTATTCCCTTAACAATTTGAATGTAAAGGCAAATGAATACGTACATGAGATCCCTAACACTTTACAGATCATTAGATTTTGCTTTTACAATACTAATTTTATGTTTGTAATGTATAATATTAGTTGTGTACACTGTCCAAATTTCAATCCTATTTAAGATACATTTTAGAATGTAATTACCTTGCTTTTAAACGGTGACATTAAGAGACTTTCTTTATGACTTCCTTTTGTGTAAAGACCTCCAGGGAAATATTTTATAGATTTAGGAATATGAAACAATGTCTTTTGTTCCTTCTCACAAATTTTTCCATCTCAAAATCACATATGAATATTTATGTTTTGATTATTTTGTTTAGTGAGAGAGTGTCTGTGATAGGGATAAATGGAAGAAGAGTAATTATTGCATTTTAATTTAAACAAAACTAAAATAAAAGAACAAAGAGAGGAGAATTTATGTCAGTCCTCAGGTGTACAAACTCAATTATCAGCCATTATAAAATCCTCTTATCCTTATATAATTCTGCTGCAATATTCTGTTTAAATTTTCCCTTTTGAATACAATGATGACTAATATTTTACCACTAGTTTAGAAATCAGAAAAGAAATCAATTTAAAACAAAATTGTGAGGCAATTTTTACATCTAATTTTTGCGAACTCAATCCATGCAACAAGTAACATTTTTCTCTTCTTCTTGGTGGTAACATAAAATATTTTTCTAACAAACAATGTGAATGGATTCGATCGGAATTTGAGACAAGTCAATATCGTATGCAAATGATTAAAGTGAAACAATATGGGTCTTTTTATGCATATATAATTTTTGAGATTATTGCTAACCCAATATTTATAATTAGATTTCACACATTTCAAACTTTACATTTCAAACTTTATCCCATTTCTTGCTTATCCCTCTGATAATACCTGATCCCTTCACTGCTTCCCAAATGGTCACCAAAAAAACAAATCCTACTTACCTATCCCAAGATAACCATATACGTGGTCATTGAGCTTTCAAAGGTCCAATGTTCCTTCTTTCCTTTGTTGTCCAAGAAAGCCATCGTCTACTATCTATGCAGCTGGAACCACAGAACCATCCTTTGGTACTCAAAGGTAATTCACTTAGTCCCTGAGAGATATGCAGCTACCTGATAGTTTCACTTCTTGTTCATCCTATGGGGCTACAAGCTACTTAATCTCCTTGGGTCCTTTCTCTAGCTCCAGCATTGTGGAACTTGTACTCAGTTCAATAAGTTGTAGAGAGCGCCCACCTCTGTATTTGTGGTGGCAATACACAGCTCTATCATACTCATGTTAACAAGTGCTTGTTGATATTCACAATAGTGTCTGGTTTGAGGGACTGTTTATGTGAAGGACACCCAGAAGGGGCAGGCTCTTTTTGTTCTGTCTTTATTAGTATGCCTTTCATGGTAAAAATAATGGGCTTAAAAAAAACTAAGGTGTAGAAATTTGGTCACACAGCCTGACTCAAAAATCATTCTTTAAGATGGACTATCAACATTTTTGTATTTTGACCTTATGAAATTTGTTTTCTAAATGGCATCTCAGGGTGTAACTATAATGTTCAACAGGAAAAGAACACTTGTGTGCTCTCTTACCTTGTTGGACATATTCATTCTTCTTTGAATCTCTCCGACTTTTGTTTTTGTTTTTTTGTTTTTGTTTCTGTTTTTTTTTGGGGGGGGTGGGTAATTGTCTCGGAAAGACATGTTTAAAATGAAGATAATTTAGTGAGACCATAGACGTTGACGATTACAATAATATGTAGTAAATTGTATTAAATGTAATAAAAATGTATGGAGAAATAATATTGAAAAATTAACTCTTTGAAGCTAAAGATTTTATTTCACACAATTGTTAATAATGAACTCAATTGAATTAGTTGTTCCCATTTCTCTTCATGTATTCCACCTCTTGATTTATTAAATGACTTTGGTATAAACAGGGTATTTACTATCATCCCTTCCCTTGCCTGCATGAAATGTCATTATACATAGAGTGTTTTCAGAGAAGTACAGCAAGCAAGATTGCACAAAGATGGAAGATTTATAAGATTCATGGACTTGACCACAACTCTTTCCATGTGAAACTTAAGAAATGTGAATTAGTGGTAACCACCTAGCTAAAAATTCTGATTTAAAGCAAAATCTAGGAATATTTTCAGGATGTCATATGTTTCAAATCATGATTAAATAATGTGAATTTGGTAGATGGTGCACTGATTATGTTACATGAAATTAATCTTTATATTAACCAGTTGTTCTATGATGATTTTGAAATTCAAATTGAGGAATATTCACACACATTAAAAACAGAGTCAGTGTGGATGGCTTGAACACATTTTTCATTGCATAATAAAGGACATGTGGAAAAGTCAAATATGCTGAGCTAATATATTTTTTATTTGGAAATACTGTCACCAATTTTAACATACTTTTCAACATAGACTACAGATATCTTTTAATGAATAAAAAGTAAAATATATTTTATGACTAAAATTTTCTGGAGGTGCTGGAAACAATCAAACTATCAGAATGAGAATTGTACTCTCCCAATGATTAATGGTCACTCAAAATTACAATTCTTTAATTGTATTTTGATTGTTCAATCAATACAACTACACAGTAATCCTTGCACAGAATGGGAATTCAAATGTTGAAAGCTACTCAAAAAAACAGACAGATCCTATTTAAATTTTTCTTTTAAAAGTCTGATTTTGATTGACTTATGAGTAAATGTGAGTATGTGAGAACCTTAACTGCTTTTTCCCCAGTAATTTAAGAAAATCTTGTTTGCTATTTTTATTATATGATACAAATTCCATATTTGGACTATTTAATATATTACATTTATTTGGGAGTAAGGGAATAAAATTTTTAATGTTATGGTATTTAGTTTTTACCACCAAGGATAATTACTTTCATTTAAAAATTAAATGTTCTTATACATCTGCAAAATATTAATTCTTATGGAATATTTCAGGTACAGAATTATTAAATTGTCCAAAAGGAGCAAGGAGTGTACTCTCAGTTTTTCTTAATTACATAAAAACTTTGGTAATATTTTATTTACAGTTGTTTAAGAATTAAAAAAAATAATATCATTGGACATTTGAATAAATGTAGGTAATTTGCACACCTGAAGAGGTGTCCAGGCCTATGTTGTTTTTTGTTTTTAGTAATATCTTTCAATTACATCTCTGTGAAGAAGAAAAAGACAATGAAGAAAAAGGATTACTAAAATTTGCACTATTGATCATTTTTATTCTTGATAATCTAAAGTGGAAATTTAAAAGAAATAAGTTGATATGGAAAGAGTTTTGCTGGGGAAACATATGGAGAAACAAATGAGAAATGATTATTTATGCTAAATAAAGCAGGGGAAGAAAGATTATTTGCTAATGGCCTTCTGGTATTGGTCCAACTAACATTGAGTAGTTTATATCCATTTGGAAGAATAAAATAATGAGAAATGAGCTAAAACATTCTCTGGTGTATGTCCCAGTTCTTTCTGTTATAGCATATAGTGGGATATTTCAGCAATCTCATCTCATTCAGGATCACAAGGTGAGGTAAGTCATGTGATAAGGCAAAACCTGTACCAGTCCAGTGTTTTTCTGAAAGAGAATATATTTTTAATGGATTCTCACTAAGGCTGAGATAGAGGTACTTAAAGAGCTAGCTTTGCAAAGATTCTTTGGATCATATCTTCACTGATCTTCTGTTTTCAGAGAGAGGCACATTGTCCTGCAATTCATCCAAATTTCCTTCTGGTAGCTTGTATGTTGGCTACATCCTGTGATTCTAGGCTTGGTATGGTAAGCACTGCTAATTCTTTTTTTTTTTTTCTATATTCTTTGTTTACATTCCAAATGATTTCACCTTTCCCAGATTCCCCCTCCCTCTATGTCCCATAAACCTTCTTATCTTAATTGTTATCCTGATTCTACTGACCTAGACTGATGGTATATATGTGAATTGATCAGAGAAGCATTCTATAAAATTAAGAAATTACTAAACATGTTTCCACAAATCTGGCATTTCAAAGCATAATCAATGGAAAACAAGAACAAAAAGATGGAACTACATACTAGTAAAAGCAAGAAATTAATTTTCTATTAATAAACCTAAAAGAAGATTGGAAAATTCACAAATATAAAAATTCCAGGAAACTGTAACAGGAAACAACAAACACTATTCCTTAACATCTTAGAGGATCAATGCACTCGATATCCCAATAAAACATATAGACTAACAGAGTGGATAAATAAACAGGACCCAACATTATCCTCCATAGAGGAAATGAATCTCAGTGTCAAAGACAATCTCTACCACAGAATACAAATGTGGAAAACATTTTACCAAACAAGTGTTTCCTGGAAACAATATGAATTAGGCATTGCAATATCCAGTAAAATAGACTGTCAACCAAAAGTCATGAAAAAAAAATCTACCATGAAGTACTTTCAATTCTAAACATCTATGTTTTAAAAGCAAGGGCATAGACATTCATGAAAGAAACTTTACTAGAACTCAAAGCATGCACTGACATTTGCACAGTAATTGTGGATGTCTTCAACACCTGTTGCTCTCAATGGATAGATCAGAGAAACATAAACAGAATTTTTCAAAAACAGATTGAAATTAACTGACGTTTTGTACCAAATGGAGTTAATAGATAACTATGGAACATTTTATCACAAATCAAAAGAATATACCTTCTCCTCAGTCCATCATGATACCTTCTCAAAAATAGACCATATAATTGGTGACAAAACAGACCTGAAAACATCTAAGATGATAGTAATAATTCCAGGCCTCCTATCAGATCTCTATGAAATAAAAGTTAACTTCAATAGCATCAAAAATAACCGAAAACAAATATACACATGGAAACTAAACAATGCTATACTCAATGATACATTAGTCAAGAAAGAAATAAGGAAAAAAAAATCAAAGACTTTAGGGAATTTAATAAAAATAAAGGCTCAGCCTACTCAAAATTATGGGACAGAAAGAAAGCAGAGCTACGACAAAAATTTATAGCTCAGAATGCCTCCAAAAAGAAGCTGGAGACAGCATTCACTTGTAGCTTAAGCCTATACCTCAAGAATTTAGAACACAAATCACGCAATGCACACAAGAAGAGTTGAGAGAATGGAATCATCCAACTCAGGGCTGAAATCAAGCAAATAGAAAAATAAATAACTAGACAAACATTCATCAAAACCAACGACGGATTATTTGAGAATATCAACAATACAGAAAACACTTATGTAGGCTAAGCAGAGGGAACAAAGAAAATAAAACAATTAACATAAGAAATGTAAAGGCAGATAAAGCAACTGAAAATGAGGAAATCTAAAAAAAAAATCAGATCATACTACAAAAACATATACTCAATACAACTGGAAAATCTGGATGAAGTGAACAATTTCCTAGCCAGATACCAAATAGCAAATTTAAATCAGGATCAGACAGCCCTAAGAAACAATCTCATTTTCTCTAAAGAAATAGATGCATTGAAAGTGTCACTAACAAAAAATGCCCAAGACCAGATGGTGTCATTGCAGAATTCTATCAGACCTTCAAAGTAGACCTAATACCCATACTAAGCAAAAGATTCCACTACATAGAAACAGAAGGAACCCTATCCAACTCTTTGTGTGAAACCACATTTACCTCGATAACAAACCCAAATATTCAACAAATAAAAAAAAAAAAAAACTTAAGACCAATATTACTTAAGAATATCTATGCAAAAATACACAATTAAAATTTTGCCATTGGATTAAAAAACACATAAAAATGATTATTCACTCTGATCAAGTAGGCTTCATCCTAGGGATGCAGGGTTGGCTCAATATATGGAAATCCATTAATGTATTTTAATATATAGAGAAACTCAAGGAAAAAATATGGTCTTTTCATTAGATACTGCAGAAACATGAGACAAAATTCAGCATCCATTCATGTTAAAAGTCTCAGATATAACAGGAATGCAAGGCCCATAACTAAAGAGAATATTGAGCAAAGTAGTAGTTAATAACAAACTACAAAGAGAGAAATTTGAAGCAACCCCACTAAAATAAGTGACTAGGCTGCCGTCTTTCTCTCTACTTATTTAGTATAGTAACTGGAATTTTAATGAGAGCTATAAAAAAAACAAAGAAAGTCAAATGGATATGAGTTCAAAGACATGAATTGAAATTATCATTATTTGCAGATGATGAGAGAGTATACTTAATGGATCCATAAAACTTCACCAGAAAACACCTACAGCTGTTAAACAACTTTAGCAAGTTGGCTGGATATAAAAATAAACTCAAGCAAATCAGTAGCCTTTCTATACTCAAAGGAAAAACAGACTGAGAAAAAATTAGGGAAATGACGAACTTTGTGAAAGCCACAAATAATATAAATTATCTTGGTTGGACTCTAACCATAGCAGTCAATGATCTGTATGACAGGTACTTCAAATCATTGAATAAAGCAATCGAAGATAACCTCAGAATATGGAAAAATCTCCCATGCTCTTGGATTGCAGGATTGAAGTATTAAAAATGGCCATATTGCAAAAAGCAGTCTACAGAATCAATGCAATCCCCACCCAAATCATATCTAAATTGTTCCAAAGTTAGAAAATCAAATCTGAAATTATACTGGAATAACAAAAATTCCAGTACAGGTAAAAATATTTTCATCATTAAAAGTATTCCCAGGGGATTCAGTATCCTGGACCACAGGTGATACTAAACTGTGATAGTATTAAATACTGCATGGTAATAGTACAGTGACATGTAGGTAGATAAATGGAACAAAATTGATGACTAAGCAATGAACCCTCAAACCTATGGTAACTTTGTATTTGACAACGAGTAAAATACATGCAGTGAATAAAAAAATAGCCTTTTCAACAAACGGTGCTGGTTGAAATGGAGGTCAGTATGCAGAAGAATGTGAATAGATCCATTCTTATATCTTTGTACTGAATTCAAGTCCAACTGGATCATGGACCACCACATAAAACAAGACATATATAAACTAATAGAAAATAAACAAGGAAGGAGCCTGGAGATCATGGTCACAGGGGGAATTTTCTTAAACAGAACACCAAAGATTTATTCTTCTAGATCAAGAACTGACAAATGCCACCTCATACAATTAGAAAGGAACTGTAAAGCAAAGGACTCTGTCAATGTGACTTAATGGCAAGCAACAATTTGGGAAAAGATCTTTACCAACCATATTACTGATAAAAGGAAATATCCAGGATATAATACTCCAAAGAGTGAAATATCCTTATTTAAAAACACAGTACAGAGCTAGCAAAAGTATTTTCACATGAGGAATATAAAATGGCTGATAAGCAGTCAAAGAGTTGTTCAACAATCTTAGTCATCAGGGAAATGCAAATCAAAACGACCTTGAAATTTCACCTCCTATAATTCAGAAAGACTAACATCAAAAATCCAGTAGATAAGAGGTGCTGGCTAAGATGTGGAGAAAGAGGAATACTTCTGTACTGCTGGTGGGTCACAAATTGGTACAATCACTCTGAAAAATCAGTCTGAAAGTTCATCAAAAACCTGGACATGATTCTACCAGAGGACCCTGCTATACCAGTTCCTTGCATAAAACTGGAAGATTCCCCAGCTTGTAATAAGGACACATAATCCATTATGTTCATAGCAGTCAAGTTTATAATAGCCAGAAGCCAGAAATAACACAAATGTCCCCCAACAGAGGAATGGATACAGAAACTATGAAAATTTATATATACACAATGGAGCACCATTCAGCTATTTAAAAGAATGAATTCTTGAAATTTTCCAGCAATTGGATAGAAATGGAAAATACGATCCTGAGTGTAGTAACCCAATCACAAAAGACCACATTCACTGACAAATGGATATTAACTCAGAAGCTTGGAATTCCCAAGACACAATTCACACCTAAAATTAACCTCAAATTTAAAAACGAGCAAAGTATGTAAAGGACATGTATTCATTGCATTAAAAAGGAATATACATACACCAAAAATGCTGAGCTAAAATATTTTTATTTTTGTATATAATTGCAACATACTTTTCCACATATACTACAGGTATCTTAAATTATAATGAACACAATGTCAAATATATTTCATCACTAATATTTTCAGGATGTATTAGAAACAGTCAAACTAACAGGATGAGAAAAGAACACTCCCAATAATTAATGGTCTTACAAAAAGAGAAATCCTTTGGTGTATTTTCATTTCTGAATTGATACAACTATAGAATAATCCTTGCCTAGAATGGGAAGTCAAATGTTAAAATATACTCAAATAGCAGACATATACTATTTAGAATTTTCTCATAATAATCATTTGGAGGCATCACGAAAATGCTGTCCCATTCTTATATGGTAGAGGTATGGACATTGGATGCTCTGTTTCTTGTTGACATCTTAGTAAATGTGAAGGTTTGAGAATCTTAACTTTTTCCCAGTAATTTCATAAAATTCTGGTTTGTATTTTCATTTAAAAATGCAAATACCATAGTTATACTATTTAATGTAAAAAGTTTTGCTGGGGGAAACAAATGAAGAAACAAATGAGAAATAATGTACTTAGGCTAAATAATGCAGGGGGAGAAAGATTATTTGCTAATGACATTCTTAAATTGTCTACCTAACATTGAATAGTTTAAGTCTATTTGAAGTAATAAAATAAGGAAAATATAGCAAAATATTCTGCAGGTGTATATCCCAATTAATTCTGCTATAGCATATGGTGGGTTATTTTCAACAATTTATTTCAGACAGGATCACAAGTTTCGGCAAGATACGTGATAAGGCAAAACCTGTTCCAGACCAGTGATATTTTGAAGGAGAATATATTTTCAATGGATAATCACTATGGCTTAGATAGGGTTCCTTATAGTGCTAGATTTGCAAAGAATCTTTGGGTCATATCTTCACTGATCTTCAGTTTTCAGAGAGAGTCACAGCTGAAAACTTGTCCTGGTGTGCATGCAAATTCCTCCTGAAAATTTGTATGTCGCTGCTTCCTGAACATCTATGATAGGTAAGGTTATTTGCTAAGTTGACACTACTGACCTGGACTGATGGTATGTGTGTGAATGGTTTGCCAGTAGATCAGTGAAGCGTCCTATAAAAATAAAAATAAAATTAAATAATAAACATTTATCCACAAATCCAGCACTTCTGAGCATAATCAATGGAAAACATTAACCAAACGATGGATAGCACACCTTAGAAAAAGCAAGAAATTAATCTTCATTAACAAACAAAAAGAAGAATATAATTACACAAACATAAAATTTCCATCAAAAATAACAGGAAGCAAGAGTCACTATTCCTTAATATCTCATAGCTGTAATGCACTCTATTCTCAAAAAAAAGATATAGACTAACAGACTGAACATGTAAACAGGACCCAACAATTTGATGAATTTAGGAAATGCATCTCAGTATCAAAGACAAACTCTACCAGAGATAAAGTTGTGTAAACAATATTCCAAGAATCACGATGAATTATGCATTCCAATTTACAGTAAAATAGACTAGGAACCAAAAGTTTTGAAAAAAGACATGGAAGGACACTTTATACATATCAAATAAAAAGTACAGCATGAAGAACTTTCATTTCAGAACATCAGTGCTCCAAATGCAAAGGCACGATCATTCCAGTTCTAGGTAGAGCAATTAGACAACGTAAGGAGGTCAAAGGGATACAAACTGGAAAGGAAGAAGTCAACCTAACATTATTTCCAGATAATCTGATAGTTTACCTAAGTGACCCAAAAAACTCCACTAAAGAAATCCCACAGCTGATAAACAACTTCAACAATGTGGCAGGATATACAATCAACTCAAGCAAATCAGTAGCCTTCCTATTCAAAAAGAATAAACAGGCTGAGAAAGAATTTAGGGAACTGACCCCCTTCACAATAGCCACACACAGTATAAAGTAACTTGGGGTAACTCTTACCAAACTTGTGAAAGATCTGTATGACAAGAACTTCAGTCTACGAAGAAGGAAATGGAAGAAGACCTCAAAAACTGGAAAAACCTCCCATGCTCATGGATCAGCAGGATTAATAAAGTTAAAATGGCCATTTTGCCAAAAGCAATATACAGATTCAACGCAATGCCATTCAAAATCCCAACTCAATTCTTCACAGAGTTAGAAAGAGCAATCCTCAAATTCATTTGGAATAACAAAAAACCCAGGATAGCTAAAACTATTCTCAACAATAAAAGAAATTCTGGGGGTATCAATATTCCTGACTTCAAGCAATGCTACAGAGTAAAAATATGAAAAACTGCACGGTATTGGTACAGTGACAGGCAGGCAGATCAATAGAACAGGATTGAAGATCCAGAAATGAACCCACACACCTATAACCACTTGATCCTTGACAAAGGGGCGGAAAACATCCAATGGAAAAAAGATAGCCTTTTCAACAAATGATGCTGGGTCAACTGGAGGTCAGCATGCAGAAGAATGCAAATTGATCTTTCCTTGTCTCCTTTTACAAAGATCAACTCCAAATGGATCAAGGACCTCCACATAAATCCAGACACTCTGGAGCTAATAAAAAAGAAACTGGGGAAGACCCTTGAGGAAATCGGTACAGGGGGAAAGTTCCTGAACAGAACACCAATAGCTTATGCTCTAAGATCAAGAATTGACAAATGGGGCCTCATAAAATTACAAATTTCTGTAAGGCAAAGGACACCATCAAAAGGGCAAATGGGCAACCAACAAATTGGGAAAAGATCTTCACCAATCCTATATCAGATAGAGGGCTAATATCCAATATGTATAAAGAACTCAAGAAGTTAGACTCCAGAAAACCAAATAACCCTATTAAAAAATAGAGTACAGAGTTAAACAAAGAATTTTCACATGAAGAACTTCGGATGGCGGAGAAGCATCTTAAAAAATTCTCAAATTTATTACTCATTAGGGAAATGCAAATCAAAACAACCTCAAGATTTCACCTTAAAACAGTCAGAATGACTAAGTTTAACAATTCATGAGACTTAGAATTTGGCGAGGATGTGGAGAAAGAGGAATACTTCTCCACTGATCTTGGGGTTGCAAATTAGTACAACCACTCTGGAAATCAGACTGGCGGTTCCTCCGAAAACTGGGCACCTCACTTCCAGAAGATCCTGCATTACCACTCCTGAGCATATACCCAGAAGTTTCCCCAACATGTAATAAGGATACATGTTCCATTCTGTTCATAGCAGCCCTATTTATAATTGCCAGAAGCTGGAAAGAACCCAGATATCACTCAACAGAAGAGTGGATGCAAAAAATGTGGTATATATACACAGTGGAGTACTATTCAGCCATTAGAAACAATGAATTCATGAAATTCTTAGGCAAATGGATGGAGCTCGAGAACATCATACTAAGTGAGGTAACCCAGACTCAAAAGGTGAGTCATGGTATGCACTCACTAATAAGTGGATATTAACCTATCAAACTGGAATACCCAAAATATAATCCACACATCAAATGAGGTACAAAAAGAACAGTGGTGTGGTCCCTTGTCATAGAAAGACTCAGTGAAGCATTATAGGGCAAAACCAGAACAGGGAAGTGGGAAGGTTTGCGTGGGAAAACAGGGAGAGGGAAGGGGACTGATGGGACCGTCGGTGAGTGGTTGTACAGAAAATGGGAAATTATTGGAAATGTAAATAAAAAAATATATCAATAAAAATGTAAAATTTCTAAAAACAATACAGCATGAAGAACTTTCAATTCTGAACATCTGTTCTCCGCATGCAAATGCATCGTCATTAATGAAAGAACCTTTACTGGAGCTCAAAGCATACATTGCAGCTCAAGCAGTAATTGTGGGTGACCTCAACAGCGTACTCTCCTCAATGGACAGGTCACAGAAACATAAACTGTACAGAAGCCCAGTGAAACTAACGGAAGTTTTGTACCAAATAAATTTAATAGATATCTTTAGGACATTTCATCGTAAATCAAAAGAATAAAACATCTCCTCAGAACATCATGGTATCTTCTCAAATATAAACAAAATAATTGGTCACAAAACAGACCTCAACAGATATAAGTTGATTGAAATAATTCCATGCATCTTATCAGATCACTATGGAATAAGGGTGATCTTCAATAGCAACAAAAAAATCATTGAAAACAAACATACACCTGTAAGCTAAACAATGCTATACTCAATGATACATTGTTCAAGTAGTAAATAAGGATAGAAATCAAAGACTTCAGTGAATTTAATTAAAATAAAGGCTCAATATACCCAAAATTATGTGACAGAAAGAAAGCAGTTATAAGACCAAAATTGATACTTCTGAATGCCTTGAAAAAGAAGGTAGATAGCACACATACTACCAGCTTAACCATATAGCAGAAAGATTTAAAATAGAAAGAGACTAAAACACAAAAAAAGAGTAGAATGAAGGAAAACATCCATGTCAGGGCTAAGACAACCAAATAGAGAAATAACTAGACAAAGAACCAACAAAACCATGAGAAGATCCTTTAATTAAATCAACAAGATGGAAAGCCCTTGTGTATACGAACCCGAGGGGACAAAGTAAATATCCAAATTAGCACAACAAGAAATGTAAAGGAGAAAGAACAACAGAAAAAGTTGAAACCTAAAACAATAAAATAAAAAAATCATCAGACCCAACTACAAATGTATGTACTCAATAAAACTGGAAAATTTGGATGAAATGTACAATTTCCTCGCCATATACCAAATACCAAATTTAAATCAGGATCAGAATAACCATCTGAACAGTCCCATAAACTCTAAAGGAATAGATGCACTCATTGAATGTATCCGTGCCAAATAAAAGCACAAGACTACAGGGTTTCATGGGAGAATTCTATATCAGAACTTCAACGTAGACCGAATACCAATAATAAGTAAACTATACTACAAAATGAAAAGAGTCTAAACCCTGCCCAAATTGTTGTATGAAAACAAAATATTACATTGATAACTTAACCAAAGATTCAACAAATAAAAAAGAACTGAAGACCAGTATCCCTTAAGATTATCTATGCAAAAATGCTCAATAAAATATTTGCCACGTGAATAAAGAACATATAAGTTGATTAAAATAATCCCATGCATCCTATCAGATCACCATGGAGTAAGGGCGATCTTCAATATCAACAAAAAACAATTGAAAACAAACACAACTCAGGGCTGAAGCCAACCAAATAGCACGAGAAATAACTACACAAGGAACCAACAAAACCTTGAGCAGATTCTTTGATTAAATCAACAAGATAGAAAACCTTTGTGTATACTAACCCGAGGACACAAAGTAAAAATCCAAATTAATACAACAAGAAATGAAAAGGGAGAAAGAACAAAAGATAATGAGGAAATTTAAAAAAAATTAAATAAAAAAACATCAGATCCCACTACAAATGCATATATCAATAAAAGTGGAAAATCTGAATGAAATGAATAATTTCCTAGGCAGATACTAAATAGCAAATTTAAATTATGATCAGAAAGACCCTCTGAATAGTCCCAAAGCTTCTAAAGGAACGGATGTGCTCATTGAAATTCCATGTACCAAATAAAAGGACAAGACCAGATGGTTTCATTGCAGAATTCTATCAGAACTTCAATGTAGACTTAATACCAATACTAATCAAATTATTCTACTATGTAGAAGGAGACGGAACCCTGCCCAACCTGCTGTATGAAGCCAAAATTACATTGATACCAAAAATAAATATTCAGCAAATATTCAACCAAAAATTCAACAAATAAAAGATAACTTAAGACAAATATCCCTAAAGAATATCTATGCAAAAATGCTCAATAAAATATTTGCCATCTGAATCAAGAACATATCAAACTGATCATTCATCCCAATCATGTAGGCTTCATCCTTAATCCTTCAAATGCAGAGCTGTTTTAATATATCTAAATCCAATAATGTTATTTAATATATAAACAAATTCAACGAAAAAAATCACATGGTCTTTTCATTAGATGCTGCAGAAACCTTAGACAAATTTCAGCATCCCTTCATATTAAAAGACTTGGATATAACAGGAATTCAAGGCCCATAAATAAACATAGTAAATACAATACAGAGCAAACCAATAGACAACATCAAGCTACATGGATAGAAACTTGAAGAAATTCCTTTAAAATAAGTGGCCATAAAATGCTGCCCTCTTGCTTTCTCTGTGTACTTACTCAATATAGTACTACAAGTTTGAGTAAGAAGAAAAAGAAAACAAATGGACGCCACAGGGATATGAATTCAAAAGAATGAAGTAAAGTTGGCATTGTTAACAGTTTAGTTTGATATGATAGTTTACATAAGGGAACCGTAAAACTCAACCAGAAAACATTTACAGCTGATAAACATGTTCACCAAATTGGCTCGTTAAAAAATTGAAATAAGCAAATCAGTAGCCATCCAATACTCAAAGGATAAACAGTCTGAGTAACTAATTAGGGAAATTACATCATTTGTGATAGACACAAACAATATAAAGTATATTGGTTTGACTCTAACCAAGCAAATGAATGATCTGTATAGCAGGTACTTCAAGTTTCTGAATAAAGAAAATGAAGATAACTTTAGAATTTGGAAAAACCTCCCATTCTTGGTTTGGAGAGTATAAGTTCCATTTTTCCAAAAGCCCTCTAAAGATTTAGTGCAATCCCCAATAAAAATCCCATCAAAACTTTTCAAAACTTGGTTAATCATTTCTTAAATTCTTCTGGAAAACAATAATCCCAATGTAGGTAAAACTAATTTCATAAGTAAAAGTTGTTCTAGTGGAATCAGTACCCTGGAACTCAGGCCTTACTAAAAAACAATAGTGTTAATACTGCATGGTAATAGTACAGTGACAGATAGGTTGATCAATAGAATTGAATTGATGAGCAAGCAATGAACCCACACAATTATGGTCTTTTGTTCTTTGACAAAGAGTAAAATCCATGCAGTGAGAAAAATATAGTCTTTACAACAAACTGTGTTGTTCAAGAGAAGGTCAGCATGGAAAAGAATGTGAATACATCGATTCTTATCTCCTTTTAATAACCTTAATATCCTCAAGGCAGCCCTATATATAATAGCCAGAAGCTGGGAAGAACCTAGGTATACCTCAACGGAAAAATGGAAGCAAAAAAATAAATAAATAAATAAACATAGTACATGAAATATAGAGCAAACTAGTAGCCAACATCAAGCTACACGGAGAGAAACCTGAATCAATTCCTCTAAAATAAGTGACTAGAAAATGCTGCCCTCTCACTTTCTTTGTGTACTTACTCAATATAGTACTATAAGTTATAGTGAGAGCAATAAGAAAACAAATGGAGGTCACAGGGATACGAATTCAAGAGAATGAAGTAAAATTGTCATTAGTAACAGATAATATGACAGTTTAATTAAGGGAACCATAAAACTCCACCAAAAAAAAACACCCACAGCTGATAAACAACTTCAGCAAAGTGCCTGGTTATCAAATTAATTCAAGGAAATCAGTATCCATCCAATACTCAAAGGATAAACAGCCTGAGAAAGCAATTAGGTAAATGACACACTTTGTAATAGCCAAAAACAAGTTTAACTATAAGCAAACAAGTGAATGATCTGTATGACAGGTACTTCAAGTCTTTGAATATAGAAATCAAATATGATCTTAGAAATTGGAAAAATCTTCTATCCTCTTGGCTTGGAGAGAATAAGGTCGATCTTGTCAAAAGCTGTGTACAGATTTAGTGCAATTGCCATCAACATCCCGTCTAAATTTTTCAAAAGATGGTAAAATTTTTCTTAAATACTTCTGCAATAACAATAACCACAATATAGGTAAAATTAATTTCATCAGTAAAAGTAGTTCTAGGGGAATCAGTATCCTGGACCTCAGGCCATACTACAAAGCAATAGTGTTAAATAGTGCTTGGTAATAGCACAGTGACAGATAGGAAGATCAATAGAATAGGATTTATGAACAAGTAACGAACACACACAACTATGGTCACTTATCTTTGACAAAGAGTAAAATCCATGCAGTGAGAAAAAGATAGCCATTCCAACAAACTGTGCTGTTCAAGTAAAGGTCAGCATGCAGAAGCATGTGAATACATCGATTCTTATCTCCCTTTAATAACTTCAAGTCCCAGTCGATCAGGGGCCTCCACATAAACAGAGACACTTTGATACTAATAGAAAAAAAAAAAAAAAAAACTGGGGAACAGACTTAATCTCATAGGCTCAGGGGAAATTTTCCTAAACAGAACACCAATAGTTTATTCTCTTAGATCAAGAATTGACAAATGAAACCACATAAAATTCAAAGTTACTATAAAGCAAAGGACTCTGTCAATGTGACAAAATGGCAACCAACTAATTGGAAAATGTAAATCAAAATGACTCTGAGATTTCACCCCCAAATTCAAAATGGCTAAGATTAAAAATGTAGGAGATAAGAGGTTCTGGCTAAGATGTGGAGAAAGAGGAACACTTCTTTAATGCTGGTAGATTGCAAAGTGGTACAACCTCTCCGAATAATCAGTCTAGAGCTACATCAAAAGCCTGGGTATGATACTACTGGAGTACCCTGATATACCACTCCTAAGCATATATGCAGAAGATTCCACAGCATATAATAAGGACACATGTACTGCTATGTTCCTAGCAATCCTGTTTGTAATAGCTAGAAGCTATAAAGATCTCAGATGACTCGAAACTGACAAATGGATACAGAAAATGTGACACATATACATAATTGGATATTCCTCAGTCATTAAAAAAGGTGAATTCATTAAATTATCCAGCAAATGGACAGAGCTGGAAAATATGATCCTGAGTGAGGGAACCCAATCTCAAAAGAACACACATGGTATGCACTCATTGATAAATGGATATTAACCCAGAAGCTTGGAATTCTCAAGACACAATTCACATATAAATTAATCTCAAATTGAAGGAAGGGCAAAATATGGATACTCTAGACCTTCTTAGAGGGGGAACGAAATACCCAGTGAAGGAGATTCAGGGACAAATTGTGCAGCACAGCCTGAAGGAAAAAAAAACATCCAGAGACTACCCAACATAGAGATCCATCCCATATACAGTTAGAAAACACAGATAAAATTAATGATGCCCACAAGCACTTGCTGACTGGAGAGAGAAAGAGCTGTCACCTGGAATGCTTTGCTAGTTCATGACAAATATAGCGTGGGATCATCTCAGCATGCCATTGAACTGTGCACAGGGACTCATGTTGGTTTTCTAGAGAAATGACCCAAAAAGATGAAGGGGTTTGCCTCACCATTGGAGGAACAATATGATCTCCCGATACTCCCAGAACACACAATGTAAAAATACATCAACTAAAGAGTAGACATGGCTCCAGAGAAAACAGCAGCAGAGGATGGACTTGTTGGACATGAAAGGAAGGAGATACAATTTGTCCTTGAAAGGTTTCATGGAGCAGTGTAGGGGAATAGCAGAACAGGGAAGTTGGAGGTTTTTGATTGCACAAGTCGGGGGGGCGGGGTAGAGGGTTATACTACTTTCAGAGTTGGGTCAGAAAAAATAGGTGAAATCCTTTGAAATTTAAATAAATAATTTATTTAATTAAATAGAGGAAAAAAGAGAGAGAAAAGAAAATGAAAATAAACTTCTATTATAGGATAAATTTAATCATCACATTGTCAAACACCCTTTATATATAGAAATTACTAATTTCAAAATATAAAACACTTCATTCTAATCACCCAGATGCCATCATCCATAACCAACTCTTCTATTTTATTATATTTTCTTTATATCATTATTTGTTCTTTTAAAACTTTTTTAAGTTTTCTGTTATTGAAGGTTTAATTAATTTATTATTATTGTTTAAATATGTGTTTACATGTACATGTTGTGAACATGTTTAAAGAAGTTACAGTGAAGTTTTGAATATTCTGAACACCACTGATCTAAATTCATTCACCCACTCTATCTAAGTGCATGTTTATAGGTTGAGTAAGAACCTAAATTGAGAAAGGATACCTAAGCCTGTATAGGCGTTGTATTATATTTTCTTTATTTTTGTGAAGACCATATTGGCCTAAAGTTCATGGTAATCTCCTCAGTGCTAAAATTCCACATATCACTTGGACATACTGATCTTTTCCTTTCTGTAACAACACTCACTGATAAAAATCAATTATTCACATGCGAATCGTATGCACACTTTACTTATATTTTTCAATCAACTTATCAGCTATAAGTTTTGTAAAATCTAAGTGCCACAATATTGGAACTAGGCTTCTATCATAAAAATTTCAGAGGCATGTAATTCTGCATTTCACTTCTCTTCTGGGGAAGTTAAAGGGAGAGTACCTTTATTATCTTCCTTATTCCATATCTTTATGGTACAATAGTTGTGAGATGCTACAGATAAGTCACTCAGGGAAAATTAAAGAGAGCTTAAATTATTGGTTCAAGACCATGTTTCTTCTAGTGACAATCATGGTGCCTTGGAATCTTCTGATGAGCACACAGGGTTTCCATGGACTAGATTAACTCAATACATATTATAAGAGTGCAGAGTGGCATTGCACAGAATGATGAAGACCTCGGCATGACATGGTATGAAGAAGAATCACTCTGCCTTGTGTGAGGATCCTTAGTGAGTAGCATAGAACTTGATTGTCCAGACAATGTATTTATCATTGAAATGGATGCACTGGCTTACTCAATGTGAACATGATATTAAACAAACTTTGGAGAAATAAATTCCCAGCAAAGGAAGTACATAGATTTAAATCCAGGTCTATATAAATATTATAAGCATGGAGAACTCTAGGTTCTATGTTTCCTCTCCTATAAACATTGTGTTCTTAGTTTTTCAAGATCTCCGGATCCAGGATAAGAATCTGGTCAAAAGCAATAAAACTCCTGCCATTCATATATTAGAAATTGGATATTGAATTTTACAACTATTAAATAAATTTTCTCTTTCTAGTTTGCCATCATGTCCATAAATCATTTGACATTATTTAAAAAATATTGGAGAGATTATTAAACACAATAGACCACTGTCTGCAAAAAAGAGCTATGGTAAGGTTTAGGTTTGTATATAGTATGGATAATAGAAGAATTTTTCTTCTCTTCAAGTAAGCAAATTGTTGCAATTTAATTTCTTATTGTAGAACAATCAATAAACACAGGAGAGAGAAAAAAAAAACTTTTATTGAAGGATGGTTTGGGAGCAGAAGGAAATATCACCTCATTGGTATGAGAGTATATGCTAAGTGGCAATGTTGTTGTACAATCCACAGTTTTATGTGTCAAATGTTTGATATTGAGTTTCATTCACAAATGATCTAAGATGAAGTAGCAGAACACCTATGACCTGCCATTGAACAGAAACAGATGGCTCATTTTCTCATGGAATATTTCTTTACATAGTGGTTCTAGTATATGTCTTTGGCTTAGATGTAATTGCAAACAAATTGATAGTACATTGTATTAAGAAGAAATGAATTATTCTTGTATTTTTTATGACTTTTTGCTGCTCTTTTTTAATTAAATTTTGCCAGATATGATCCTGTTATATTTATCTGACTGTATTTTAAATATCAAAAAAGTGAACAAGACCATGGAAGATTGAAAAAGTGCTCAAGCATTCCTTCTGTTTCTATTTTGTGGAATATATTGAAGAATATTTGAGTTAGGTCTTCTTTGAAGTTCTGATACAATTCTCAACTGAAGCCATCTGGTATTGTGCGGTTTTGGTGGGAAGGCTTTCTATTTCTTTAGGGGTTATGGGACTGTTTAGATTATCTATTTGGTCCTGATTTAATTTTGGTATTTGGTATCTGTCTAGGAAATTGTCCATTTTCTCCAGAACAGAACACCGATAGCGTATGCTCTAAAATCAAGAATTGACAGATGGGACCTCATAAAATTTCAAAGTTTCTGTAAAGCCAAGGACACCATCAAAAGGACAAATTGGCAACCAACATATTTGGAAAAGATCATCACCAACCCTAAATCAGATAGAGGGCTAATATTCAGTATATACAAAGAACTAAAGAAGTTAGACCTCAGAAACCAAATAACCCTGTTAAAAATGGGTTACAGAGTTAAACAAAGAATTCTCACCTGAAGAACTTTGGATGGCAAAGAAATATCTTTAAAAAATCTCAACTTCACTAGTCATCAGGGAAATGAAAATCAAAACAAGCCTGAGATTTCACCTTACACCAGTCAGAATGGCTAAGATTAAAAACTCAGAAGGCCCTTGATCCATTTGGATTTGAGCTTAGTACAAAGAGACAAGGATGGATCAATTCGCATTCTTCTGCATGCTGACCTCCAGTTGAACCAGCACCATTTGTTGAAAAGGCTATCTTTTTTCCATTGGATGTTTTCAGCCTCTTTGTCGAGGATCAAGTGGCCATAGGTGTGTGGGTTCATTTCTGGATCTTCAATCCTGTTCCATTGATCCTCCTGCCTGTCACTGTACCAATACCATGCAGTTTTTAACACTATTGCTCTGTAGTATTGCTTGAGGTCAGGGATACTGATTCCCCCAGATTTTCTTTTGTTGCTGAGAATAGTTTAAGCTATCCTGGGTTTTTTGTTGTTCCAGATGAATTTGATAATTGCTCTTTCTAACTTTGTGAAGAATTGAGTTGGGATTTTGATGGGTATTGCATTGAATCTGTATAGTGCTTTAGGCAAAATGGCCATTTTAACTATATTGATTCTACCCACCCATGAGCATGGGAGGTTTTCCCATTTTTTGAGGTCCTCTTCCATTTCCTTCTTCAGAGTCTTGAAGTTCTTGTCATACACATCTTTCGCATGTTTGGTAAGAGTCACCGCAAGATACTTTATACTGTTTGTGGCTATTGTGAAGGGGGTCATTTCCCTAATTTCTTTCTCAGCCTGCTTATCCTTTGAGTATAGGAAGGCCAGAGCCAGACACTCTGAAGCTAATAGAAAAGAAACTGGGGAAGACCCTTGAGGACATCGGTACAGGGAGAAAGTTTCTGAACAGAACACCAATAGCGTATGCTCTAAGAGCAAGAATTGACAAATGGGACCTCATAAGGTTACAGAGTTTCTGTAAGGCAAAGGACACCATCAAGAGGACAGATCGGCAACCAACAAATTGGGAAAAGATCTTCACCAATCCTACATCAGATAGAGGGCTAATATCCAATATATATAAAGAACTCAAGAAGTTAGACTCCAAAAAACCGAACAACCCTATTAAAAAATGGGGTACAGAGTTAAACAATGAATTCTCACCTGAAGAACTTCGGATGGCGGAGAAGCATCTTAAAAAAATGCTCAACTTCATTAGTAATTAGGGAAATGCAAATCAAAACAACCCTAAGATTTCATCTTACACCAGTCAGAATGGCTAAGATTAAAAATTCAGGAGACAGCAGGTGTTGGAGAGGGTGTGGAGAAAGAGGAACACTCCTCCACTGCTGGTGGGGTTGCAAATTCGTACAACCACTCTGGAAATCAGTCTGGCGGTTCCTCCGAAAACTGGGCACCTCACTTCCAGAAGATCCTGCTATACCACTCCTGGGCATATATCCAGAGGATTCCCCACCATGTAATAAGGATACATGCTCTACTATGTTCATAGCAGCCCTATTTATAATTGCCAGATGCTGGAAAGAACCCAGGTATCCCTCAACAGAAGAGTGGATGCAAAAAATGTGGTATATCTACACAATGGAGTACTATTCAGCCATTAGAAACAATGAATTCATGAAATTCTTAGGCAAATGGATGGAGCTAGAGAACATCATACTAAGTGAGGTAACCCAGACTCAAAAGGTGAATCATGGTATGCACTCACTAATTAGTGGATATTAACTTAGAAAACTGGAATACCCAAAACATAATCCACACATCAAATGAGGTACAAGAAGAAAGGAGGAGTGGCACCTGGTTCTGGAAAGACTCAGTAAAACAGTATTCGGCAAAACCAGAACGGGGAAGTGAGAAGGGGTGGGAGGGAGGACAGGGGAAGAGAAGGGGGCTTACGGGAGTTTCGGGGAGTGGGGGGGGGGCTAGAAAAGGGGAAATCATTTGAAATGTAAATAAATTATATCGAATAAAAAAATTAAAAAAAAAAAAAAAAAAAACTCAGAAGGCACCGAGTGTTGGCGAGGATGTGGAGAAAGAGGAACACTCATCCACTGCTGGTAGGATTGCAAATTGGTACAACCACTCAAGTGCTCAAGCAAATTGGAGGAACCATTGGAAATCAGTCTGGCGGTTCCTCTGAAAACTGGACATGTCACTTCCGAAAGATTCTGCTATACCAATCCTGGGCATATACCCAGAGGATTCCCCAGCATGTAATAAGGATATATGATCCACTATGTTCATAGCAGTCCTATTTATAATTTCCAGAAACTGGAAAGAACCCAGGTCTCCATCAACAGAAGAATGGATGCAAAAAATGTCGTATATATACACAATAGAGTACTATTCAGCCATTAGAAACAATGAATTCATGAAATTCTTAGGCAAATGGATGGAGCTAGAGAACATCATACTAAGTGAGGTAACCCAGTCTCAAAAGATCAATCATGGTATTCACTCACTAATAAGTGGATATTAGCCTGGAAAACTGGAATACCCAAAACATAATTTACACATCAAATGAGGTACAAGAAGAACAGAGGAGTGGCCCGTGGTTCTAGAAAGACTCAGTGTAGCAGTATAAGGCAAAACCAGAACAGGGAAGTGGGAAGGGGTAGGTGGGAGAACAGGGGGAGGGAAGGGAGCTTATGTGACTTTCAGAGAGTGGGGGACCAGAAAATGGGAAATCATTTGATATGTAAATAAAAATTATATCGAATAAATAAAAAAAAGAAAAAGAAAAAGTGCTCAAGCAATACTCTTGATGCCTTGAAACCTTTTGAGTATGGTAAGTTGCATGACTACACCTGCAGTCTGGTACATACAGAGAAATCATACAGCTAGATTAGCTTTTTATAGAGTCTTCAAGATCTTCTCTCTCAGTGTCCCAATCTTCATTTATATCTTATCTTTGACTTTGTTTAGTGAGAAATGTTATTTGAAAACATTAATTGAATTTTAAACTTCACGTAATATACTCAGATATTGTAGCCTGTAAACCCTTGTATTGATTACTGGATTAATCAAGGTGAGTGAATTGATGAGGGATATTTTATCCTATTTAGATGGTTGGTGACTACAGAATTACCAAAATTTAATAAAAATGTTAATAATCTGTGTTGGAAGAACCTATATTTTTCTTATGTGAATCAGATGTGTTTATCCTCCTGGATATCTCTACAATTCAGAGGAGAGTGAAACTTGAACACTTCTCCAACAAAGTCTTGTGGCTAAATCAGAGGTAGAAAGAAAATATCACTAGATCTCTGCTACCAAATTGATGGGTTGGCTTATCTTTCCATCCATTCACAGCTTTTGCTAGTTAACATATTTGCATCCAGAACTCACACACACAGACAGACATACACATCCCGAATACCTAGACATTAAGCCCCAAAAGAAGAAGTACACATTGAAGATCCCTTGGTTCCACATATTTAGCAGAGGATGACAGTTTGTGTGATCAATGTGAGATGGTGCCCTGGGTACTAAGAAGGCTGGAATCCCCAAGTAGTAAAAGTGAGGTAGGGAGGCAGTAGCAGGTGACTAGGTAAATGAAAACGCTCATAGAAATAGGAGAGGGGACATGGGATAGAGATAACTTTTATGGTTATTGCTGGATATATGCTAACTTTTGAAATGTAAATAAAGAAAGGAGATATTTAATGGAATAATGTGGTAGGGGAGAAAATAAACACATTACATTCTAATTGTTTGAAAATTGAAAAAAAAAAAAAAAAAAAAAAAAAAAAAAGCTCTGTTCCCAAGAGTTCTAGCTTTCTGTGTAAGAGGATTTCTATAACTGTGTATCGGGAGAGTCCTGAAAAAATAGCATTTCAGAACAAAATAGTACAGGGCTAGCATTACCAGGAAAGTAAAGACACTTTGTGTGAGATAAGCATTCCTCTATCTGATCATTCTACTGTTTCTTGAAGAACTCTTGCTATCTCCTATAGTAACAATGTCAACTCTTCCTATGTATCACCGAGTCTCAACAGGGTTCAACCATATCAATGTTTTCAACGCAGAAGTCTCTACAAGAAGAGAGCAACAGGAACACAAGAAATATTAAGAAAGTGTAAGACAACATGCAGGGTCTACTAGTTTTCCAATCTGTCCAATGAAGCAAGCTCCCTCAACAATCCTACCTAACCAATGGATTTCTATTCCTCTACTACCTTCTGATCCTCAAGTGACTCCAGCTCTAGTATTGTCTCTTTGTCCCCAAATGCCCAATACCCTTGTATTTCCTAAAAGTCTTCAAATGCCTCCAGATCCACAAATGCCTCAATATCACCAAAGATCACAAATGGTTCCATTACTCGATGGCCTACAATTGTCTCCAGTATCAACAGGGAATCAAGGTTTTCATGTTTTAACCTCTCCTTTCGTTGAAATTGTGGATCCTGAAGTCTGTCGAAAAGCACATGTTCCCAGAAAGACTTCTGTAAGACCTTGTAGAGGGCTGAACAGGTATAGCACAGAACATAAGAATAAGCTGGAGAAATTCTTCTTGGAAATTTTCAAGTATCCTTCCTTTAAACAACATAAGGAACTGGCAGAAAGCATTTGTGTGACAGAATACCAGATCCGGATATGGTTTAAGAACTGGAGGTGTAGATACTTTACGGAACATCCCAATGAGCATAGGTAAACACCTGGGAACCAAAGTGGAAGGGCTCAAACTCACTGCCTCAGCAATGAAGATCATACCACCATGATTGCTGTGACTATTCATTATCCTATGTCCCCAAGCTTAGGTGATGTAAGCTTCCTTCTACAACATGGTGCCTCCAATATCTTCATTTCCATTTGCCATTCTTAAGGCAGTGAAACATTCTGGATGTGGTGATGGCTGCCAATAACCAGACAAGAGCAACCACAGCCAATTTCCATTAGCCGAATCCAGGGACTCAGTACATAGTGATGCTGTTGAAGATATATCTGAATCATATCAAGAGATAACATATGGCAATAGCCAAAGCTTTCCAACACTACCACCTTCAAAAATCGAGGTACAAATCAGGATAACTCAAAAGAATCAGATTTTTAAAGCCATGGATACTAATATAATTTTATTTCCGGAGTAGTTCTGTGTTCAAGGTCAAATATTTGACATTACTCTAGAAACTGTGTAGTTATCAATCTGTTTTCCCTGAATTTGCCCAAACCTACTTATCGTGAATATATTTCTCGAAGTCATTCTGTCTGCCTTGTTTATTTTATATTTTACTTTAGTTAATTGTAAATACATGATCATTTATGACACTGGAAAGAGGGTACTGAAACTCATCAATTGAGAAATCAGAATTATAATGCATAGCCTTTGATCTGTACATCAATCCAACATTGTGCCTTATAATCCTTGACAATATTCCTCCATTCATCTGTTCTCTATCCCATTGTAAGCAGTTTCATTCTATTGTCTCTCCTTCAATGTTTCTCTGTCTGTCTCTGTCTCTCTATGCCTCTGTCTCTTTGTCTCTCTCCCTCTCTCGGTCTCCTTCTGTCTCTTTCTCAGTCTCTGTCTCTCTTATCATTTCTCTCTGTCTCCCCCTTCTCTCTTTCTCTCCACCTCTTTCTGTGCTCTCAGTCTTTTTGTATACTCTTCTCCATTTTGCTTTGTGATATACATTTTCATGTATGTACATACTCCCATAATCTGACATTGAGCGTTCCATGTTATTAGCAATAACTTATTCTTTTGCACATTTTTAAGGTCGTAGAGTGTTGAATTGCCTGAGCCCCACTTTAATAAGCACCACATATGGTGTACGTGGTCATAATGAATGAGCTTTGGACTGTCTTGGCAATTTTTAAAGGTTTTCTTCATCAGAGCATCGTTCCTAGAAAATCTGCAATATCTGCTTCTTCAGGAATAGTTAACCAGGTTTATAGAAAACTGAAAAATGAAATGTTCTTTGCTGTGGGCCAAGACCTGAAGTATATGCTACTGATAACAAAATAGAAAAAAACTTCATCCCCCCCATCCTACTGAGAGAGCTCAGGCTAGAAGAATAACATCCACCTGATATTCTTCAGTGGCATTTTTTCTAGAAAAAGAGTTTTAGAACTGCCATAAATTTCAAGGACATAGAATCTGTAATAATATAAGGCTACTTGACAGGGATTTTTAGAATAGCTCCAATGGGTGGAGAAGACATAGGAAAATGCATCTGCTGGACTGTGTCAAAAGTATCATATATTGCCTTGCAAAACATATAATAGTAGTGAGTGTGACATAAATGTCTCTTCATTTTACTTTTAGAAAGCTAAAATTTTCGCATCTTGTATGAAATCTCTCCTTCACCCTCAAGAAACATTCTTTCGATTGCCAAATCTCTGTTCCTCCCCTCTCTTCTCTGACATAATTCCCACATGAAGAAGGACATAAAGAGTTAGGTGTGGAACAACTTAGAGAGAGAGAAAGAGAGAGAGTAGGTTTCTGAAATGCAATTTTTTCGTGTCTGTGACATTATATCAAAAGAAGGAAAATGGTTATTCGCTATTTCAGGTGTCTACTGGAGAAGAATGGAAAGCAGGAGATGTCCTGCTTCCTCTCTGGATCCTATGGGAGATAACCACTTTTCTTGTTAGGATATCTGTCCATATATCTGTCATTTTATGTTTGTTGTTGCTGTGTAAATGATTGTTATGTGTTTCGTGTTAAAAAATGGTTAAAACTTCATGTGCTGGCTGTCCACGGTTTGATTTAGTTATCTTGTTTAAAAGGCAGTTTCAATTAGCACAAAATAAACTGTTAAGTTACCCTACTCTATGGCTGGGAGTAAAGTACAACTAGAGAAATCCTGCTAGGGGCTAGCTTTTTACACAAGCAGCTCTTAAAGAGGCCAAAATCTTTTCAACATCTTTAGTAAGTGAGCTGGTAACTGTTTTTTTTTTTCCTAGAAAAACCTCTGTGATTGTGAATATTGGTTTCAACAAGGTGCTTTTTCACTTGAAATTACATTTAAAAAATGTAAGAAACTTTTGTCTGGTTTAAATATGTGTATGTTTATAGAAACTTCACTTTTGTTCCTGACTTGTTTTTAAGATATAAATATGTTTTTACATATCAGTCAGATATTCACATGATCACATATCAGTCAGACCTCACATAAAGGTTTCATTATTTATATCATCAAAATAATAATGGCTTAAGAAAATAATTTATTATTTCTAGAAATGTACAAGTCAAATTATAAAGACTTGTGCTCAGTGTCCACAAGTTCTTCATATACCACCTAATAGTGTTAATCCTGAAGGATTCGTACCTCATCAAGAATAATAGATTTATCTCATGTTTGTGATTTAAAAGTCAATTAAAATTTTGCATATAACTTTTAACAGGTTTTCAAGCTTTCTAATTATAATTGTGATAACAGAAGAAGCACCCAAAATTGAATTAGTCATTGCCTATGTTGCTCTTCTATACTAGATGTTTCCATAATTTTACTACAAATATTAGAACTGAATCTTACAGTCAGTCATTTGAAATGTTTTGTTAACAATATAATAGTCAAATTAGTGAGATTCCCTATAATCCTAAAGGACAGGATATTGTGGAACAGGCCCATAGAACTTTAAAGCAATATTTTTATAAATAAAAGAAAGGAGAAATATCTCTCTGTATAACACAGTTTTTTTTTAGAATTCCAAATCCAAGTAACTCTGAGTGGGGGAAGAGGATATGTTTGTGTTTTTTCTACAGTATGCTGAAGGAGAGTGCTAGCAGCCAGAGAGGTTAACAAGATATGCAGATTATTGAAAATGGACTCAGTCCTTGACACTTTTAGAAAACTTTTGCTAATGCTGAAAGAACCAACACATGTATACTCAACATCCCCCTGCAGAAGTTTTATGTCTTCTAAACATTTCAGAAGAAACATGCATTCCCTTGGTAACCTGCCTTTCACTGACTACGACTGTGGTGGCTCCTTGAGTGGCAGGTGGATGATTAAGACATTACATTGTAATCATCGTTAAGTTAGGCAAACTATTTCAATTAGCTATAGAGGCTTCTACTGTATCTCTGGCTTCCCTGCAAAGGCAAATAACCCCACTTGCCCAAGTTACACAAACTAATGTAACATAAATGAAAACCCGCACTGCTATCTCCAGGAAACCTTTAAATTACCAAAAATAGATATACCAAAGAATTCCATCAACACACACACACACACACACACACACACACACTCATACACACACACGCACACACACACACACACACACACATGCACATGCACACACACACACACACACACACACACACACACACACAAACTAACAAAATCCAAAACAAAAATAAAAACAAAAAACAAATGTACACAGTATCTTTGAAAAAAATCCAGCATTACTGAATAGTAATTTTCAACACATCCACAGGGAGATAACCACAGAAACAAAGAAAATTACAATAGAAAGAGCAGGAAGGGGGAAACACCGGGCAGCAGCAGCAGCAGCAGCAGCAGCAGCAGCAGCAGCAGCAGCAGCGGCTGGTCCAGAGGAAGGGCCATCAGCAGTAGAACCAAGCGGACAGGGCCCAGGAAGACCCGGCGCCCACGACCACTGGCCATCGCTGGCCAGCCAGGCTGCAAGCAGCGGCGGATTTACGGTGCCTTTCACCACACAGAAGCCACATCAGAACTCTGCCTCCCGCCAGTCAGTTACGAGGGCTCCATATTGGTTCTCGGTGGCCAGAGAAATCAGACTGAGGTACGCAAATATAACCCGAGACCAACATCGCGGGGGTCTAAGCCCGACGGGCATTGGCCTGCACCCAGGCCCTGGGCTGATCGGGGGTCCACCAGGGTGCAAACCCGGCCAGGAGGTTTTTTTCCTCCCGGGCCGGCGCATGCACCACCACCATTTTGCCTAAGGGAAGCCAGGGAGACCTAGCAGGCAAAACCAAACCGACTAACAGGCATAGCCCGAGGCGGACATAGCAGGGGTCTCAGATGGTCAGGCCCCGGACTGCCCCCAGGTCCTGGGCTGCTCGGTGGGCCATCTGTGTGCCGAACCAGCCAGAAGCTTGTTTGCCCGGGCCGGCGCGCACCGCCGCCATTTTGCCTACGGGAAGTCAGAGAGACTAGCAGACAAAACCAAACCAGCTAACAGGCATAGCCCAAGGCGGACATAGCAGGGGTCTCAGACGGTCAGGCCCTGGACTGCCCCCAGGCCCTGGGCTGCTCGGTGGGCCATCTGTGTGCCAACCCGGCCAGGAGGTTGTTTATCCGGGCCAGTTTGCGCACCACCGCCATTTTGCCTAAGGGAAGCCAGAGAGACCTAGCAGGGAAAACCAAACCAGCTAACAGGCATAGCCCTAGGAGGACATAGCAGGGGTCTCAGACGATCAGGACCTGGACTGCCCCCAGGCCCTGGGCTGCTCGTTGGGCCATCTGTGTGCTGACCCAACCAGGAGGTTGTTAGCCCAGCAGACTCTCCCAGCACTCTCAGGGAACTCGCGCACGCCACCATCCTAGCCACCTGACACACCCAATTAACACCCACAGCTGAGGGGAACTTTGCACCGACATTGGCCTGCCAGGCTTTTGCCTAGACTCAGGGCCTGAGCAGCTAGGCTAGCCTTGTGTGCACCAACCCGGTTGGGAGTTCTGCTGCCCAGATCAGCCTGGGCGGCAGCACCACATCTCCAAGTCCTGCAAGTGGCTAGCTGGGTTTCTGGGCGGCCAGCTGGGAGAAGTCAGTGTGCTCCAGTGAATCCAGTGGGCCCCAGAGGGAGCCTTCGGGTGCCTGCTTTGGGATCTGAACAGCCTGGGCAGCAGAACCCTATCTACAAGCAGCACAGGAGGTAAGCTGTGCACCAGAGGCCAACTGGGAAGGGGCAGCTTGCACTGGTGAGTCCAGCACTGACAAGAAAAACTAACACCAGTGAGAACTATATGGCAAAAGGCAAACGCAGGAACGTCACTAACAGAAATCAAGGCAATATGGCAACATCTGAACCCAATTCTCCTCTACCAACATGTCCTGGATACCCCATCACACCAGTAAAACAAGATTTGGATTTAAAATCACTGGTCATGATGCTGGTACAGGAACACATGAAGGACATACTTAAAGAAATTCAGGAGAAAATGGATCAAAAGTTAGAAGCCCTTGCAAGGGAAACAAAAAAATCATTGAAAGAAATCCAGGAGAATACAAAAACCAACAAGGAGGAAATGCAAAAAACACTTAAAGAAATACAGGAGAACTTTGGTCAACAGGCTGAGGTCATGAAAGACGAAACACAAAAATCTCATAAAGAAATACAGGAGAACTTTGGTCAACAGGCTGAGCTCATGAAAGAGGAAACACAAAAATCTCTTAAAGAATTACAGGAAAACACAAACATGCAAGTGAAGGAGCTAAGCAAAACCATCCAGGATCTAAAATCAGAAGTAGAAACAACTAAGAAAACTCAAAGGGAGACAACTTTGGAGATAGAAAGCATTGGGAAGAAATCAGGGGACAGAGATGCAAATATCAACAACAGAATACAAGAGATAGAAGAAAGAATCTCAGATGCTGAAGATTCCATAGAAACCATGGACTCAACAGTTAAAGAAAATGCAAAATGCAAAAAGCTTGTAACCCAAAATATCCAGGAAATCCAGGACAAAATGAGAAGACCAAACCTAAGGATTATAGGCATAGATGAGAGAGAAGATTTACAACTTAAAGGGCCAGCAAATATCTTCAATAAAATTATGGAAGAAAACTTCCCTAACCTAAAGAGAGAGATGCCCATGAATATACAAGAAGCCTACAGAACTCCAAACAGACTGGACCAGAACAGAAATACTTCCCGTCACATAATAATCAAAACACCAAATGTTCTAAACAAAGAAAGAATCCTAAAGGCAGTAAGAGAAAAAGGCCAAGTAACATATAAAGGAAGACCTATCAGAATCACAGCAGACTTTTCACCTGAGACTATGAAGGCTAGAAGGTCCTCGGCAGATCTCATGCAGACTCTAAGAGAACACAAATGCCAACCAAAACTACTATATCCAGCAAAACTCTCAATCACCATAGATGGAGAAACTAAGATATTTCATGACAAAACCAAGTTTACCCAATGTCTATCCACAAACCCGGCCCTAGAAAGGATAATAGGAGGACAACACCAATCCTAGGAGGGAAACTTCACCCTGGAAAAAGCAAGATAGTAACCTTTCATCAAATCCAAAAGAAATTAAGCATTCAAATTTGAAAAATAACGTCAAAAATGATAGGAAGTAACAATCACTATTCCTTAATATCTCTTAACATCAATGGACTTACTGCCCCAATAAACAGACACAGACTAACTGAATGGATACGTAAACAGGACCCTACATTTTGCTGCTTACAGGAAACACACCTCAGGGTAAAAGACAAACACTACCTTAGAGTAAAAGGCTGGAAGACAATTTTACATGCAAATGGTCTCAGGAAACAAGCTGGAGTAGCCATTTTAATATCAGATAAAATTGACTTTCAACCCAAAGTCATCAAAAGAGACCCTGAGGGACACTTCTTGCTGGTCATGGAAAAATACAAAAAGAAGAACTGTCAATCCTGAACATCTATGCCCCAAATGCAAGGGCACCCTCTTTCGTAAAAGAAACTTTATTAAAACTAAAAGCACACATTGCACCTAACACAATAATTGTGGGTGACTTCAACACTGCACTTTCCTCAATGGACCGATCAGGAAAACAGAAACTAAACAGGGACACAATGAAACTAATTGAAGCTTTGGACCAATTAGATTTAACAGTTATATGTAGAACATTCTATCCTAAAACAAAAGAATATACCTTTTTCTCAGCACCTCATGGTACCTTCTCCAAAATCGACCATATAATTGGTCACAAGACAGACCCCAACAAATATAAGAAGTTAGAACTAATCCCATGCCTCCTATCTGATCACTATGGAGTAAAAGTGGTCTTCAATAGCAACAGAAACAACAGAAAACCCACATACACGTGGAAACTGAACAATACTCTACTCAATGATAGCTTGGTCAAGGAAGAAATAAAGAAAGAAATTAAAGACTTTTTAGAACACAATGAAAATGAAAACACAACATACCCAAATCTATGGGACACAATGAAAGCAGTGCTAAGAGGAAAACTCATAGCCCTGAGTGCCTCCAAAAAGAAAATGGAGAGAGCATACATTACCAGCTTAATGACACACCTGAAAGCCCTAGAACAAAAAGAAGCTATTTCGCCCAAGAGGAGTAGAAGGCAGGAAATCATCAAACTCAGGGCCGAAATCAATCAAGTAGAAACAAAGAGAACCATACAAAAAATCAACAAAACCTGGAGCTGGTTCTTTGAGAAAATCAACAAGATAGATAAACCCTTAGCCAGACTGACCAAAGGGCACAGAGAAAGGATCCAAATTAACAAACTTAGAAATGAAAAGGGAGATATAACAATGGAAACTGAGGAAATCCAAAAAATCATCAGATCCTACTACAAGAGCCTGTACTCAACACACTGGAGAATCTGGAGGAAATGGACAATTTCCTTGACAGATACCAAATACCAAAATTAAATCAGGACCAACTAGACCATCTAAACAGTCCCATAATGCCTAAAGAAATAGAAGGAGTCATAGAAAGTCTTCCAACCAAAAAAAGCACAGGACTAGATGGCTTCAGTGCAGAATTCTACCAGACCTTCAAAGAAGAGTTAACACCAATACTCTTCAAACTATTCCACAAAATAGAAACAGAAGGAACACTACCCAATTCCTTCTACGAAGCCACAATTACGCTGATACCAAAGCCACAAAAAGATCCAACAAAGAAAGAGAACTTCAGACCAATTTCCCTTATGAACATCGATTCAAAAATACTCAATAAAATTCTTGCCAACCGAATCCAAGAACACATCAAAACAATCATCCACCATGATCAAGTAGGCTTTATCCCGGGAATGCAGGGTTGGTTCAATATACGGAAATCCATCAATACAATCCACTACATAAGCAAACTCAAAGAACAAAACCACATGGTCATTTCATTGGGTGCTGAAAAAGCATTTGAAAAAATTCAGCATCCCTTCATGCTTAAAGTCTTGGAGAGAACAGGAATTCAAGGCCCATACCTAAACATAGTAAAAGCAATATACAGCAAACCGGTAGCCAGCATCAAACTAAATGGAGAGAAACTTGAAGCAATCCCACTGAAATCAGGGACCAGACAAGGCTGCCCCCTTTCTCCTTATCTTTTCAATATTGTACTTGAGGTACTAGCTCGGGCAATTCGACAACATAAGGAGGTCAAAGGGATACAAATTGGAAAGGAAGAAGTCAAACTATCATTATTTGCAGACGACATGATCGTCTACCTAAGTGACTCAAAGAACTCCACTAGAGAGCTCCTACAGCTGATAAACAACTTCAGCCAAGTGGCAGGTTATAAAATCAACTCAAGCAAATCAGTGGCCTTCCTATACTCAAAGGATAAGCAGGCTGAGAAAGAAATTAGGGTAATGACCCCCTTCACAATAGCCTCAAACAGTATAAAGTATCTTGGGGTGACTCTTACCAAACATGTGAAAGATCTGTATGACAAGAACTTCAAGACTCTGAAGAAGGAAATGGAAGAAGACCTCAAAAAATGGGAAAACCTCCCATGCTCATGGATCGGTAGAATCTATATAGTTAAAATGGTCATTTTGCCTAAAACACTATACAGATTCAATGCAATACCCATCAAAATCCCAACTCAATTCTTCACAGTGTTAGAAAGAGCAATTATCAAATTCATCTGGAACAACAAAAAACCCAGGATAGCTAAAACTATTCTCAGCAACAAAAGAAAATCTGGGGGAATCAGTATCCCTGACCTCAAGCAATACTACAGAGCAATAATGTTAAAAACTGCATGGTATTGGTACAGTGACAGGCAGGAGGATCAATGGAACAGGAGTGAAGATCCAGAAATGAACCCACACACCTATGGCCACTTGATACTCGACAAAGAGGCTGAAAACATCCAATGGAAAAAAGATACCCTTTTCAACAAATGGTGCTGGTTCAACTGGAAGTCAGCATGCAGAAGAATGAGAATTGATCCATCCTTGTCTCCTTGTACTAAGCTCAAATCCAAATGGATCAAGGACCTCCACATAAAGCCAGAAACTCTGAAGCTAATAGAAAAGAAACTGGGGAAGACCCTTGAGGACATCGGTACAGGGAAAAAGTTTCTGAACAGAACACCAATAGCGTATGCTCTAAGAGCAAGAATTGACAAATAGGACCTCATAAAATTATTATATATATTGAAAACATCCAATGAGATTATATGACTTAATTTGTCAAATTGTCGTACATAATATATTTTTTCCAAATTTTATAGAATTAAGAAAAATTGAAGTGTACAATCCTTTGATATTTTGTACCTCAACAAAAGTTGAACCTCAATCTTCCAAAACACTGAATTGCTTTTTATACATATTTGCATGTTAAATTATTTAAATGAAATTACCAATGCTAGTGAATAAAAATTAATTTGATAAAATTAATATTTGATTCCCATATTATAATGAAAATGTAATTTAATAAATATTACAAATGTGTAAAAAACAGAACATTATGGAACTGCTGATAAAAGTGATTCAAGGTTCTCACGCACTTACATTTACTTATAAGTCAATCATAAACAAACCTGACCAATATCCATACGCTACAACCTAAACCTGGGGTAGCATATTGGTGTTGTCCAAAGTGCTTTTGAGAAGCAGAATCTAAATAGGCTATATCTGGTAATAGAGTTGCTTTGGTCCTTTGCATTCCCATTCTTGTCATGGATCACTATATGGATGTATATACCCTGCAATTAATACACTTTTAAGGAATTTTCTGTTTATTTGACCATTAATCATTCACAGTGATGATTTGCCATCCTATATGTTTGATTATTTCCAATTAATCTTTCACAAAGTCAATGATGTAATTTGCTTGCAAACTTGTACATTATGATAAGACATACTTGTAGCAAATGAGGATTAATATGATGAAACTAATGACATAATGTACAAATATAAATATTTTATAACTCAGGATTTTAAACTAATTTTATCTCCATTTTACTTTTTTAAATTTTCAATATTCTTTGTATACATTTCAAATGATTTACCTTTTCCCAGTTCCCTCCTCCTGATAAGTCCCATAATCCCCATTCCCTCGAACCATTCCCCAATCACCCACTTCCATTTTTCTTTCCTGTGTCCTGGTATTCCCCTATAATGCTGCATCAAGCATTTCCAGAACCAGTACTTTCTCTTTCCTTCTTTTTGGGAATCATTTGATATGTTAATTGTGTCTTTAGTATTCAGAGCTTCCGGGTTAATCGCCACTATTATATTCCAAAAAGATGGGCAGGGCATGTGTTAACTAATAAATGGATTTAAAAAGTACAGATTAGTAGTGACAACCCAAAGACTGTAATTAGTGTATCAAGAAGTATGGTACAAATGAGGAGGCTTTAATCCCACTTTAAAACAGGAACACAACTATCACATGGTGTAGAGAAATGGGGAAACATTTGTAGGATGCTGTAGAGTTATGGGAAATGGCAGGTGCTAGATTAAAATAGAAGATCACGAGTTCTGGAAAATGAATGGAATGTACACTTGAATAATTTAAACTTCAATGAAGCTGTAATGGCTGGGAGGCATCCAGAAATACATAGAGCTGTGAGATTGAAGACATTTCTAAGAAAAAATATGTATGAATTTTCTTTTTTCCTTATATGTAAATTTGGGTTATTTATGTGACATGTTTATGATTATTAGCATGCTTATTTTGAGAAGAATCTCATGATATTTTATGCAAAAGAACATTCAAAAAGTCTACATTTAAATATCATCCATGGTGGGAGGGAACCTGGAGATTACACCTCAAGTATATTTTTTAAACCCCCAGCCCAAGTCGATGGATGGGATAATATTCCCGGCTTCAATATTTTTGACACAGATTTCCTCATCTCTAAAAGTATTGCAGGAGAAAAAATTAATCTGAGATTAAAGGAAATGCAAAATAACGTCTGACCTAACTTGGGTTCCATCCCATGTGGAGGAAGTGAACCCTGGCACTCTTATTATTACTATGTTGGGCTTTCAGTTTGTAGACTAAGAGGACTTTCTTCTGAATGGCTGTACCAGTAGAAAACAATGTCAAATGTACATATTTATTATGAGACATCGGACTGAGGTGATGGAATACTATGTAAGAGTGAGAGAAATATGTTAAGCTTCAAGTATCCTTGATCTCTGGGATTTCACAAAGTCTAAACCAGAAACATTCTTACAGTTGGTGATCTAACACCCCAGTTAAATTAGGGTGAAGTGCACTGCCTTGGTCTCCTTCAGTTGTAGAGTCAATCTAGTAGAAAATTTATGATTTACAGAATGGAGATGCGGCGTCGATTTGCTTGGGATCAGCCTCTCACAGGACAATGAAGAAAGGAGGTGGTAAGAAATACTGGGAACGGAGGAAAACATTTTAGAAACAAGTATACATTTAATAAGCATTCGCACCATCATTTAATATTTTTGTACACTTCCTAGAAAGCTCAAGAAATTAAATAATAAATGTCAACTCTCAATACTTAAAGTTATTTCACATCATAGTAGATACCAAAAACTTTCATGATATGGATATTCATGGATACTCTTTTCCTACAACCTTGTCTACAACAAAAATAAGGAAATTTAATTATATATCATTCTCTACTTAAATGGAGAACATGGAATATGGCCAAATCCAGTTGTGTTTTCCAAGAAAAAATTAAGAGTTAGCATATAATACATTATAAAAATCTGTTTCACTGAATTCAGAATTAACTGTAATATCCATTATTATGTGTTATAAACAAAAAAAGGAAAATAATGTTAATATAGTGAATGTTGTACAGATGGAATATCAGAAAATACAGAGTCAGGGAAGATGTAAAATTATGAAGCTATTTAACTTTTAATATTATTAAAATTATAAAAATGTTAATTATTAATTTGAAAATAATCTTAAAGTGAGTTATACACTGCTTAGCACTTGGATCTTTGTTTTAAAGGCACCACACTGAAGATCTAAGTGTAAATAAAAAACCCAGCTGAATTTTCTCACTCAAAGAACATTCTTCAAGTTTTATTGGTTACTTCCTTTTTGATAAAGAAATGTGTCCATTTAATTAGAAAAAAATGTGACTGTTTAGTTGGTTGATGGGAAATAGAAAGGGTTAAGTTTAGCTGGGTAGTTTAATCTAAAATAAAATGTATTTTTTTCCAATGAAATCTATTCTCTTAACAATTTGAAGGTAAAGGTGAATGAATACATGCATGAAATCTCTAACCCTTTACAGATCATTAGTTTTTACTTTTGCAATACTAATTTTACGTTTGTAATGGCTATTATTAGTTGTATACACTGTCCAAATTTCAATCCTATTTATGATACATTTTGGAATATAATTACCTTGCTTTTAAACTGTAACATTAAAAGATATTCTTTATGACTTACTTTTGTTTAAAGACTTCCAAGAAAATATTTTATAGATTTAGGGATATGAAACAATGTCATGTGTTCTTTCTCACAAATTTTTTTATCTCAATATCACATACGAAAACTTATATTTTGACTATTTTGTTTAGTGAGAGAGTGTGTGTGATAGGGATAAATGGAAGAAAGGGTAATGATTGAATTGTAATTCAAAGAAAACTAAATAAAAGAACAACGGGAGGAGAATTTATATCAGTCCTCAGGTGTATAAAGTCAATTTTCAGCCATTATAAAATTCTCTTATTCTTATATAATTCTGCTGCAATATTCTATTTCAATATTCCCTTTTGAATACATTGATAATTAATATTTTACCACTAGTTTAGAAATCAGAAAAAAATCAGTTTAAAACAAAAATGTGAAGCACTTTTTTATACAATATTTGCGAATTCAATCCATGCAGCAAATAACTTTTTTGTCTTCTTGATGGTAACATTAACCATTTTTCTATACAACAAGATTAAAGGATTCAATCCGATTTTGAGTTGAGTCAATATCTTATGCAAATGAGAAAAAGAAACAATATGCGTCTTTTATGCATATATAATTTTGAGATTATTGCTAACCTTATATTTATAATTAGATATATTCTTTATTTACATTTCAAACTTTATCCCATATCCTGCTTATCCCTCTGATAACTCCTGTTCCCTTCACTGCCTCCCAAATGGTCAAAAGGAACAAATCCTACTTACCTATCCCAACATTCCCCTATAAGTGGTCATTGAGCCTTCACAGGACCAATGTTCCTTCTTTCATTTGTTGTCCAAGAAATCCATCCTCTACTGTATATGCAACTGCAACCACGGAACCATGCTTGCGTACTCAAAGGTACTTGGCTTAGTCCCTGAAAGACCTGGGGTTACCTGATAGTTTCTCTTCTTGTTCCTCCTATGGGACTACAAGCTACTTAATCTCTTTTGGTCCTTTCTCTAGCTCCCCCATTTGGGAACTTGTACTCAGCCCAATAAGTGGAAGAGAGCATCCACCTCTGTATTTGTAGTGGCAAGAGACAGCTCTATCATGTGCATGGTAGCAAGTGCTTGTTGGCATTCACAATAGTGGTGGGGTTGGGGGACTGTATATGTGAAGCATCCCCAGAGAGGGCAGGTTCTTTTTCTTCTCTCTTTATTAGTATGCCTTTCATGGCAAAAATAATTGGCTTAAAAATGTAAGGTGTAGGCCGGGACAGAAAAGGGTCACTAGGTACTGTATCACCCTGAGCTTTAGATCTCTGGTAGTACAAACCACCAGGGGTCTGCCTGTGCCAAGGAAATAAGCACATAGTCGTTTTGTCTGCCAGCCCACTGGAAGTGGGGCCTGTGTCGTGCCCAGAGAGCTGCAGAAGGAGAGAAGCCCTGCAGGCATATTCACTGCCTGCTGGACAGAAAAATGTCACTAGGCACTGTAATCACCCTGAGCTGTAGAACTCTGATGGTGAAAACCGCCAGTTGGTCTGCCTGCACCAAGGAACTGAGCACATATGCGGTTTGTCTGCCATTCCACCAGACGTGGGGACTGTGTCCTGACCAGAGAGCTGCAGAAGGAGAGAAGCCCTGAGGCTATATTCGCTTCCTGCCGGGACAGAAAAGGGTCAATAGGTACTGTATCATCCTGAGCTTTAGATCTCTGGTGGTACAAACGAACAGGGGTCTGCCTGCACCAAAGAACTGAGCTCATATTAGGTTGGTCTGCCAGCCCACCGGGTATGGGACCTGTGTCCTGCCCAGAAAGAAGCAGAGGAAGAGATTCCCTGTGGCCATATTCACTCCCTGCAAGGATAGAAAAGCATCACTAAGTACTGGATTACCCTGAGCTTTAGACTACTGGGGGTGCAAATCTCCAGGGGTCTGCCTGCACTCAGGAATTGAGCACATAGGTAGTTCAGCTGCAAGCCAGTCCATCGCAGGACTTGTGTCCTATGTGAGAATCAACAGACGGATTGACCCCCACCACACCATCTTCGCTCCATAATAGAGCAGACAGAGAACACCTGGCTGACCTTGACAACCTAAGTATAACATTGCTTGAAGCAAGACTGAGCAGAGCTCCAAAGGCACAAAAGAGGAAGGTAGCATATCAGTAATATGGACCAGGGGAAATCCAGTCATCCAGTTTTGCAGAAATAACCTTAAAGATCCACAGTAGGTTGAAGCACCAGCCACTAACAATAAGATCATCTAACACCTGGGAGAACTAGATGTCTAAAGGCAAATGTAGGAAGGATACTAATAGAAACCAAGGCATTATGTCAACATCTGAACCCAATTCTCCAACAATAGCAAGTCGTGGATAGCGCAACACACCAGATAAACAAGATTTGGATTTAAAATCATGCGTCATGATGCTGGTACAGGAATACATGAAGGACATACTTAAAGAAATTCAGGAGAAAATGGATCAAAAATTAGAAGCCCTTACAAGGGAAACACAAAATCATTGAAAAAAATTCAGGAGAAGACAAAAACCAAGAAATGCAAAAATCACTTAAAAAATACAGGAGAACTTTGATCAACAGGCAGAAGTCATGAAAGAGGAAACACAATAATCTCTTAAAGAATTAGAGGAAAACACAAACAAGCAAATGACAGAACTGAGCAATAACTTACAGGAAGAAAAAGAGAAGTAGAAACAACTAAGAAAGCACAAAGGGAGACAACTTTGGAGATAGAATGTCTTGGGAAGAAATCCGGGACCATAGACGCAAATATGACAACAGAATACAAGAGATTGAAGAAAAAATCTCAGATGCCAAAGATACCATAGCAACCATGGACCATCCGTTAAAGAAAATGCAAAATGCAAAAAGTTTGTAACCCAAAACATCCAGGAAATCCAGGATACAATGAGAAAGTCAAATCTAAGGATTATAGGCATTGATGAGAGTGAAGATTTACAACGTAAAGGGCCAGTAAATATTCTCAACAAAATTATGGAAGAAAATTTACCTAACCTATAGAGAGAGATGCCCATGAATATGCAAGAAGCCTACAGAACTCCAAACACACTGGACCAGAACAGGAATACATCCCATCACATAATAATCAAAACCCCAACTGTACTAAACAAAGAATACTTAGGGCAGTAAGAGAAAAGGGGCAAGTAACATATAAAGGAATACCTATCAGAATTACACCAGATTTCTCAACAGAGGCCATGAAAGCTAGAAGATCCTGGGCAAAGCTCATGCAGACTCTAAGAGAACACAAATGCCATCCGAGACAACTATACCCAGCAAAACTCTCAATTACTATAGATGGAGAAACCAAGATATTCCATGACAAAACCAAATTTACACAATATCTTTCCACAAACCCAGCCCTACAAAGGATAACAAGGGAAAAACACTATTACAGCGAGGGAAACTATACCCTGGAAAAAGCTGGATATTAAGTTTCTTTCATCAAACCCAAAGAAGATAACCACACACGTATAAATTTAAAATAAAAAATGAAAAGAAGAAATAACCACTACTACTTAATATCTCTTAACATCAATAGACTCAATTCCCCAATAAAAAGACATAGACTAACAGACTGGTTATATAAACAGGACCCTATATTTTGATACATACAGGAAACACACCTCAGTGTCAAAGAGAAAAACTACCTTTCATTAAAAGGATGGAAAAAATTTCTACAAGCAAATGGTCCCAGCAAACAAGCCAGAGTTGTCATTCTAATATCAGATAATATTGACTTTCAACCTAATGTCTTCAAAAGAGACATGGAAGGTCACTTCTTGCTGGTCAAAGGCAAAATCCAACAAGAAGAACTCTCAATCCTGAACATCTATGCCCCTAATACAGGGGTGCCCTCATTCATAAAATAAACTTTATTAAAGCTCAATGCACACATTGCACCTAACACAATAATTATAGGTGACTTGAATATTCCACTCTCATTAATGGACCGATCAGGAAAACAGAAACTAAATAGGGAGACAGAGAAACTAACTGAAGCTTTGGACCAATTCTAGTTAACAGATATATATAGAACTTTTCATCCCAAAGCAAAAGAATAAACATTTTCTCAGCACCTTACCGTACCTTCTCCAAAATAGATCATATTGTTGGTCACAAGACAGACCTCAGCAAATATAAGAAGACTGAAATAATCCCATTTCTCCTATCAGATCACTATAGAGTAAAATAGGTCTTTAATAACAATAAAAATAACTGAATGTCCACATACACATGGATACTGAATGTGTAATGGAGTGGAAACTAAATCTACTCAATGATACATCAGTCAAGGAAGAAATAAAAAAGAAATCAAAGATTTCTTAGAATTTAATAAAAATCAAGTCACAGCATACCAAATCTACAGGACACAATGATATCACTGCTAAGAGGAAAACTCATAGCTTTGAGTGCCTCCAAAAAGAAATTCGAGAGACCATACACTAGAAGATTAACGGAACAACTGAAAGCCCTGGAACTAAAAGAAGCTAATTCACGCAGAAGGAGAAGAAGATAGGAAATCATCAAACTCAGGGCTGAAATCAATCAAGTATAAACCAAGAGAACCATACAAAGAATCAACTAAACCAAAATCTGGTTCTTTGAAAAAATCAACGAGATTGATAAACACTTAGACAGACTAACCAAAGAGCACAAAGAAAGTATGCAAATTAACAAAATTAAAAATGAAAACAGAGATATTACAATAGAAACCGAGGAAATTTAAAAAAAAATCATCAGATCCTACTACAAAAACCTGTACTCAACACAACTGGAGAATCTGGAGGAAATGGACATTTTCTTAGACAGATACCAATTACCAAAATTAAACCAGGGTCAAATAGCCCATCTAAACAGACACATAACCGGTAAAGAAATAGAAGGGGTCATAGATAGGCTTCCTACCAAAAAAAGCACAGGACCAGATGGTTTCAGTGCAGAATTCTATCAGAACTTCAAAGAAGATTTAACACCAATATTTTTCAAATTTTTTCACCAAATAGAAACCGAAGGAACAATACCCAAGTCCTTCTTCGAAGCCACTATTAAGCTGATACCAAAACGACACAAAGATCCAACTAAGAAAGAGAATTTCAGGCCAATTTCCCTTATGAATATCAATGCAAAACTACTAAATAAAATTCTTGCTCACCGAATCCAAGAACACATCAAAATGATCATCCACCATGATCAAGTAGGCTTCATCCTAGGGATGTAGGGATGGTTCAATATAAGGAAAGTGGCTGGCCACAAAATCAACGCAAGCAAAAAGTAGCCTTTATATATTCAAAGGTTAAGCAGACTGAGAAAGAAATTAAAGAAATGACTCTCTTCACAATAGCTACAAACAGCATAAAGTATCTTGGGGTGACTCTAACCAAACAAGTGAAAGACCTATATGACAAGAACTTCAGATCTCTGCAGAAGGAAATCGAAGAAGATCTCAGAAAATGGAAAAATCTTCCATGCTCGTGGATTGGCAGGATTAATATAGTTAAAATAGCCATCTTGCCAAAGATAATCTACAGATTCAATGCCTTCCCCACAAAAATCCCAACCCAGTTCCTCATAGAGCTAGAAAGAGCAATTCTCAAATTCATCTAGAATAACAAAAATCCCAGGATAGCTAAAACTATTCTCAATAGTAAAAGAACATCAGAGGGATTCAGTATCCTGGACTTTAAACTTTAATACAGAGCAATAGTGATAAAAAAAACTTCAGGGTATTGATACAATGTCAGGCGAGCAGATCAATCGAATAGGATTGAACACCTAAAAATGAACAAATACACTTATGGTCACTTGATCTTCGACAAAGGAGCTTAAAGCATCCAGTGGAAAAATGATAGTCTTTTCATCAAATGGTGCTGGTTCAATTGAAGGTCATCATGCAGAAGAATGTGATTCGATCCATTCTTATCTCCTTGTACTAAGCTAAATTCCAAATGAATCAAGGACCACCACATAAAAAATGACACACCGAAACTAATAGAAAAGAAACTGGGGAAACCCCTTGAGGACATGGGCACAGGGGAAAAGTACCTGAATAGAACACCAATAGCTTATGCTCTAAGATCAAGAATTGACAAATTGGACCTCATAAAACTATAAAGTTTCTGTAAGGCAAAGGACACTTTCAAAAGGACAAAATGTCAACAAACAGATTGGAAAAGGATCTTCACCAACCCTAAATCCAACGGAGGGCTAATATCTAATATATACAATGAACTCAAGAAAGTAGAACTCAGAGAACCAAAAAACCTCATTAAAAAGTGGGTTATGAAGCCACACCAGAACTCTGCCTCCTCCCAGTCAGATACGAGGCCTCCATCTTGGTTCTCGGTCGCCAGAGAAATCAAAATGAGGTAAGCAAATATAACCCGAGACCAACATCGCGGGGGTCTAAGCCCGACGGGCGTTAGCCTGCACCCAGGCCCTGGGCTGATCGGGGGGGGGGGGGGGGGCACCAGGGTGAAAACCCGGCCAGGAGGTTTCCCCCCCTCCCCCCCGCTGGCACGCGCGCACCACCACCATTTTGCCTAAGGGAAGCCAGAGAGACCTAGCAGGCAAAACCAAACCAGCTTACAGGCATAGCCCGAGGCGGACATAGCAGGGGTCTCAGACGGTCAGGCCCTGGAGTGCCCAAAGGCCCTGGGCTACTCGGTGGCCACCTGTGTGCCAACCCGGCCAGGAGGTTGTTTATCCAGCCGGTTTGCGCACCACCGCCATTTTGCCAACGGGAAGCCAGAGAGACCAGCAGGCAAAACCAAACCAGCTAACAGGCATAGCCCGAGGCGGACATAGCAGGAGTCTTAGACGGTCAGGCCCTGGACTGCCCCCAGGCCCTGGGCTGCTCGGTGGGCCATCTGTGTGCTGACCCGGCCAGGAGGTTGTTAGCCCAGCAGACTCTCCCAGCACTCTCAGGGAGCGTGCACACGCCACCATCCTAGCCACCTGACAGACCCAATTAACACTCACAGCTGAGGGGATCTTTGCTCAGACATTGGCCTGCCAGGCTTTTGCCTAGACTCAGGGCCTGAGCAGCTAGGCTAGCCTTGTGTGCACCAACCCGGTTGGGAGTTCCGCTGCCCAGCAGAGAGATCAGCATGCAGAAAAGGTCCCTACAGCATACAGCCTCAGTACTCCCTGAAGGAGCAAACGGGCACCTTCTGTCTCACAGACACAATCTGGGGCAAAGAACACTAGGGCTGCAAGGGCACCCAAGAGGAGGAAAGCACATTAGCAATCTGCAACAGGGGAAACCCTGCCCTCCAGTGGTGCAGAAATAGCCCTAGAGCCTCTCAGGAGGCTGAAACACCAGCCAGAGACAAGACCAGTTAGCTCCAGAGAACAAGATGGCAAAGGGCAAACGCAGGAATGCTACTAACAGAAATCTAGGCAATATGGCAGCATCTGAACCAAACTCTCCAACATCAGCAAGTCCAGGTTATGCCAACACACCAGAGAAACAAGATTTGGATTTAAAATCACTGTTCATGATGCTGCTAGAAGAACACAAAAAGGACATGAATGAATCTCTTAAAAAATGCAGAGGAACATGAATAAGCTAGAAACCTGTATAATGGAAACACAAAAAACACTTAAAGAAATGCAGGAGAATAAGGCCCAAGAGATAGAAGCCAATAAAGAAGAAAGGCAAAAAAAAAAAAAAAAAAAAAAAAACTTAAAGAAATGCAGTAGAACTTGAGTCAACAGGCAGAAGTCATGAAAGAGGAAACACAAAAATCTCTTAAAGAATTACAGGAAAACACAGACAAAAAAAAAAAAATGATGGAACTGAGCGAAACCATCCTGGACCTAAAAACAGAAGTAGAAACAACTAAGAAATCACAAAGGGAGACAACTTTGGAGATCGAAAACCTTGAGAAGAAATCAGGGGCCATAGATGCAAATATAAACAACAGAATACAAGAGATGGAAGAAAGAATCTCAGATGCCGAAGATACCATAGAAACCATTGACTCAACTGTCAAAGAAAATACAAAATGCAAAAAGCTTGTATCCCAGAACATCCAGGAAATCCAGGATACAATGAGAAGACCAAAGCTAAGGATTATAGGTATAGATGAGAGTGAAGAATTACAACAGAAAGAGCCAGCAAATATCTTCAACAAAATTATGGAAGAAAACTTTCATAACTTAAAGAGAGAGATGCCTATGAATATACAAGAAGCCTACAGAACTCCAAACAGACTGGACCAGAGCAGAAATACTTCCCGTCACATAATAATCAAAACCCCAAATGCACTAAACAAAGAAAGAATATTAAAGGCAGTAAGAGAGAAAGGCCAAGTAACATATAAAGGAAGACCTATCAGAATCACACCGGACTTCTCACCAGAACAATGAAAGCTAGATGATCTTGGGCAGATCTCATGCAGACTCTAAGAGAACACAAATGTCAGCCAATACTACTATACCCAGCAAAACTCTCATTCACCATAGATGGAGAAACCAAGATATTCCATGACAAAACCAAATTTACACAATATTTTTCCACAAACCCAGCTCTACAAAGAATAATAGGAGGAAAACTCCAATACAAGGAGGGAAACTATAACCTGGAAAAAGCAAGATAGATACCTTCCTTCATCAAACCCAAAAGAAGATAACCACTCAAATATAAAAAGAACATCAAAAATGACAGGAAGTAATAATCACTATTCCTTAATATCTCTTAACATCAATGGTCTCAATTCCCCAATAAAAAGACATAGACTAACAGACTGGATAAGGAAACAGGACCCTACACTTTGCTGTATACAGGAGACACACCTCAGTGTCAAAGATAAAAGCTACCTTAGAGTAAAAGCCTGGAAGACAATCTTACAAGCCAATGGTCACAGGAAACGAGCAGGAGTAGCCATTCTAATATCAGATAAAATTGACGTTCAACCTAAAGTCATCAAAAGAGACACAGAAGGACACTTCTTGCTGGTCAAAGGAAAAATCCAACAAGAAGAACTTTCAATTCTGAACATCTATGAGCCAAATGCAAAGGCACCCTCATTCGTAAAAGAAACTTTACTAAAGCTCAAAGCACACATTGCACCTAACGCAATAATTTTGGGGGACTTTAACACTCCACTTTCCTCAATGGACCGATCGGGAAAACAGAAACTAAACAGAGACACAGTAAAACTAATTGAAGCTTTGGACAAATTGGATTTGACTGATATTTATAGAACATTTCACCCTAAAGCAAAAGAATATACCTTTTTCTCAGCACCTCATGGTACTTCTCCAAAATTGACCATATAATTGGACACAAGGCAGTCCACAACAAATATAAGATGATCGAACTAATCCCATGCCTCCTATCAGATCACTATGGGGTAAGAGTGATTTTCAATAGCAACAAATCAGCAGAAAGCCCACATACACATGGAGGCTGAATAATACACTACTCAATGACACCTTGACCAAAGAAGAAATAAAGAAAGAAATCAGAGACTTTTTAGAATTTAATGAAAACCAAGGCACAACATACCCAAATCTTTGGGACACAATGAAAGCAGTGCTAAGAGGTAAACTCATAGCCCTGAGTGCCTCCAAAAAGAAAATGGAGAGAGCATACACTAGGAGCTTAAGGACACACCTGAAAGTCCTGGAACAAAAAGAAGCCAATTCACCCAGGAGGAGTAGAAGGCCGGAAATCATCAAACTCAGGGCTGAAATCAATCAGTTGGAAACAAAGCGAACCGTACAAAAAACTAACGAATCCAGGAGCTGGTTCTTTGAGAAAATCAACAAGATAGATAAACCCTTAGCCAGACTGACCAAAGGGCACAGAGAAAGTATCCAAATTAACAAACTTAGAAATGAAAAGGGAGATATAACAACGGAAACTGAGGAAATCCAAAAAATCATCAGATCCTACTACAAGAGCCTGTACTCAACACAGCTGGAGAATCTGGAGGAAATGGACAATTTCCTTGGCAGATACCAAATACCAAAATTAAATCAGGACCAAATAGATCATCTAAACAGTCCCATAACGCCTAAAGAAATAGAAGGAGTCATAGAAAGTCTTCCAACCAAAAAAAGCACAGGACCAGATGATCTCAATGCAGAATTATATCAGACATTCAAAGAAGAGTTAACACCAATACTCTTCAAACTATTCCACAAAATAGAAACTGAAGGAACACTACCCAATTCCTTCTACGAAGCCACAATTATGCTTATACCAAAGCCACACAAAGATCCAACAAAGAAAGAGAACTTCAGAACAATTTCCCTTATGAACATCGATGCAAAAATACTCAATAAAATTCTTGCCAACCGAATCCAAGAACACATCAAAACGATCATCCACCATGATCAAGTAGGCTTTATCCCGGGAATGCAGGGTTGGTTTAATATACGGAAATCCATCAATGCAATCGACTACATAAACAAACTCAAAGAACAAAACCACATGGTCATTTCATTGGATGCTGAAAAAGCATTTGACAAAATTCAGCATCCTTTCATGCTTAAAGTGTTGGAAAGAACGGGAATTCTAGGCCCATACATAAACATAGTAAAAGCAATATACAGCAAACCGGTAGCCAGCATCAAACTAAATGGAGAGAAACTTGAAGCAATCCCACTAAAATCAGGGACTAGACAGGGCTGCCCCCTCTCTCCTTATCTTTTCAATATTGTACTTGAGGTACTACCTCGGGCAATTCGACAACATAAGGAGGTCAAAGGGATACAAATTGGATAGGAAGATGTCAAACTATCATTATTTGCAGATGACATGATAGTCTACCTAAGTGACCCAATAAACTCCACTAGAGAACTCCTACAGCTGATAAACAACTTCAGCAAAGTGGCAGGTTATAAAATCAACCCAAGCAAATCAGTGGCCTTCCTATACTCAAAGGATAAGCAGGCTGAGAAAGAAATTAGGGAAATGACCCCCTTCAAAATAGCCACAAACAGTATAAAGTATCGGGATGACTCTTACCAAACATGTGAAAGATCTTTATGACGAGAACTTCAAGACTCTGAAGAAGGAAATGGAAGAAGACCTCAAAAAATGGGAAAACCTTCCATGCTCATGGATCGCCAGAATCAATATAGTTAAAATGGCCATTTTACCAAAAGCAATATACAGATTCAATGCAATACCCATAAAAATCCCAACTCAATTCTTCACAGAGTTAGAAAAAGCAATTAACAAATTCATCTGGAATAACAAAAAACCCAGGATAGCTAAAACTATTCTCAGCAACAAAAGAATTTCGGGGGAATCAGTATCCCTGACCTCAAGCAATACTACAGAGCAATAGTGTTAAAAACTGCATGGTACTGGTACAGTGACAGGCAGGCAGATCAATGGAACAGGATTGAAGATCCAGAAATGAACGCACACACCTATGGCCACTCGATCCTCGACAAAGGGGCTGAAAACATCCAATGGAAAAAAAGATAGCCTTTTCAACAAATGGTGCTGGTTCAACTGGAGGTCAGCATGCAGAAGAATGCGAATTGATCCATCTTAATCGCCTTGTACTAAGCTCAAATCCAAATGGATCAAGGACCTCCACATAAAGCCAGACACTCTGAAGCTAATAGAAAAGAAACTGGGGAAGACCCTTGAGGACATTGGTACAGGGAGAAAATTTCTGAACAGAACACCAATAGCATATGCTCTAAGATCAAGAATTGACAAATGGGACCTCATAAAATTACAAAGTTTCTGTACGGCAAAGGACACCATCAAAAGGACAAATCGGCAACCAACAAATTGGGAAAAGATCTTCACCAATCCTACATCAGATAGAAGGCTAATATCCAATATACATAAAGAACTTAAGAAGTTAGACTCCAGAAAACCAAACAACCCGATTAAAAAATGGGGTACAGAGTAAAACAGGGAATTCTCACCTGAAGAACGTCGGAGGGCGGAGAAGCATCTTAAAAAATGCTCAACTTCATTAGTCATTAGGGAAATGCAAATCAAAACAACCATGAGATTTCACCTTACACCAGTCTGAATGGCTAAGATTAAAAATTCAGGAGACAGCAGATGTTGGAGAGGATGTGGAGAAAGAGGAACACTCCTCCACTACTGGTGGGGTTGCAAATTGATACAACCACTCTGGAAATCAGTCTGGCGGTTCCTCCGAAAACTCGGCACCTCACTTCCAGAAGATCCTGCTATACCACTCCTGGGCATATACCCAGAGGATTCCCCACCATGTAATAAGGATACATGCTCTACTATGTTCATAGCAGCCCTATTTATAATTGCCAGGTGCTGGAAAGAACCCAGGTATCCCTCAACTGAAGAGTGGATGCAAAAAATGTGGTATATCTACACAATGGAGTACTATTCCGCCATTAGAAACAATGAATTCATGAAATTCTTAGGCAAATGGATTGCGCTAGAAAACATCATACTAAGTGAGGTAACCCAGGCTCAAAAGGTGACTCATGATATGCACTCACTAATAAGTGGATATTAACCTAGAAAACTGGAATACCCCAAACATAACCCATACTACAAATGATGTACAAGAAGAAAGGAGGAGTGGCCCCTTGTTCTAGAAAGACTCAGTGAAGAAGTATAGGGCAAAACCAGAACGGGGAAGTGGGAAGGGGTGCGTGGGAGGACAGGGGGAGAAAAGGGGGCTTATGGGACTTTCGGGAAGTGGGGGGCTAGAAAAGGGGAAATCATTTGAAATGTAAATAAAAAAATATATCGAATAAACAAATACAAAAAAATAAATAAATAAAGACAAAAAAAAAAAGTGGGTTATGGAGCTAAACAAAGAATTTCCACATGAAGAAATTCAGGGCAGAGAAACACCATAAGAAATGTTCAGCATCATTAATTTTTAGCGAAATGCAAATCAAAACAACCCTGAGATTTCACCTCACACCAGTCAGAATGGCTGTGGACAAAATTCAGGAGACAGCAGGTGTTAGAGAGGATGTGGAGAAAGAGGAACACTCCTCCACTGCTGGTGGGATTGCAAGATGGCGCAACCACTTTGAAAATCAGTCTGGCGGTTCCTCAGAAAACTGGGCATGACATTTTCTGAGGACCCTGTTATACCACTCCTGGACATATATACCCAGAGGATTCTTCAGCATGCAATAAGGACACATGCTCCACTATGTTTATAGCAGCCCTATTTGTAGTAACCAGAAACTGGAAACAACCCAGGTGTCCTTCAACGGAGGAATGGATACAAAAAAAATGTGGTATATTTACACAATGTAGTACTATTGATCCATTAGAAACAATGAATTCATGAAATTCTTAGACAAATGGAAGGAACTGGAGTACATCATACTAAGTGAGGAAACCCAGTCTCAAAAGATCAATCATGATATGCACTCACTGATAAGTGTATACAAGCCTAGAAACTTGGAATACCCAAGAAATAAACCACATATTAAATGATGTCCAAAAAGAATGGAGGAGTGGCCCCAGGTTCTGGAAAGATTCAGTGCATCAGCATAGGGGAATTCCAGTACAGGGAAGCGGGAAGGGGTAGATGGTGGAACAGGGGGAGGGAAGAGGGCTTATGGGACTTGCGGGGTGTGGGGACCCAGAGAATGGGAAATCATTTGAAATGTAAATAAAAAGTATATCAATAAAAAATGAAAAAAAAGTACTTGTAGAAATTTGGTCACACAGCTAGATTCAATTTCCTGGGAAAAACATTCTTTAAGATGGTCTGTCAACATTTATGTATCTTTGACCTTATGAAATTTGTTTTCTAAATGGAATCTCAGAGTGTAATTATTATGTTCGATAGGAAAAGACCATTGGTGTGCTCTCTTACTTTGTTGGCCATATTCATTCTTCTTTGAATCTCTCTGGCATTTATTGGGGGGGGGGATTGTCTCAGACAGAAATGTTAAAAATTGAATATAATTTATTGAGACCATAGATGTTGAAGAGTACATTTATATGTGGATGTAATAAAAAATATGGAGAAATAATATTGAAAAATTAACTCTTTGAAGCTAAAGCTTTTATTTCACACTAATGTTTCTATTAAAATCAATTGAATTAGTAGTTGCAATTTCTCTTCATGTATTCCATTTCTCGATTTATTAAATGGCTTTAATATAAACAGGGTATTTACTATCATCACTTCCCTTGCCTAGATGAAAAGTCATTATTCATAGAGTGTTTTCAGAGAAGTATAGCAAGCAAAATAGCACAAAAAAGGGAGATTTATAAAATTCAAGGATCTGACCACCACTTTTTCCACCAGCAACTTAAGAAAATGTGAATTAGTGATAACAACCTAGCTAAAAATTCTGATTTGAAGCAAAATCAAGGAATGTTTTCAGGATGGCATATATTGCAAATCATGATTAAATAAAGTGAATTTAATATATTGGTGCAATGATTATGCTGTATAAAATTTATCTTTATATTAAGCAATTGTTCTTTCATGATTTTAAATTTCAAATTAATAAATATATGCACACATTAAGAACAGAGTCAGTGAAAATGACTTGAACACATTTTCTTTCATTGCAAAATACAGGACATATTGATAAGCTAAATATGGTGAGCTAGTATATTTTTATATTTGTAAACAGTGTCACCTATTTTAACATACATTTCAACATAGACTACAGGTGTCTTATAATGAATAGAAAGTAAAATATATTTTATGACTAATATTATCTGGAGGTACTTGAAACAATCAAATAGGGTGAGAATTGTACACTCCCAATGATTAATGGTCACACAAAATGAGAATTCATTAATTGTATTTTCATTTTTGAATCGATACAAGTACAAAATAATCCTTTCACAGAATGGGAATTCAAATGTTGAAAGCTACTCAAAAAGCAGACTGATCCTATTTATATTTTTCTTTTAAAAATCTGATTCTGATTGATTTATTAATAAATCTGAGAGTGTGAGAACTTTAATTGTTTTTTTCCCAGTAATTTAATAAAATCCAGGTTTGTATATTTATTTTATAATACAATTACTATATTTGTACTATTTAATAAATTACATTTACTTGGGAGTAAGGGATTTCAATTCATAATTTTATGATATTTAATTATTACTACCAAGAATAATTCATTTCAATTAATAATTAAATGTTCTCATATATCTGCAAAAATATTAATTCTTTTGGAATATTTCAGGTACAGCATAATTAAATGGTTAAAAAAGAACAAGGAGTGTACTCTTCAGTTTTTAATTATATAAAAACATTGATAAAATATTTTAATTACAGTTGTTTCAGAAATCTATAAAAATAATATCATTGTTGTTTTGAATAAATGTAAGTGATTTGCACACCTGAAGAGGTGTCCAGTCCTAGGATTTTTTTTTTTTGATTTTAAAATTACAAATCTTTCAATTACAAATCTATGAAGAAGACAAAGACAATGAAGAAAATGAATTACTAAAATTTGTACTATTGAGCATTTTTATTTTTGATAATCTAAAGTGGAAATTTAAAATTTCTCAAAAATAAGTTATTATAGAAAGAGTTTTGGTGGGAAAATCAAATGAAGGAACAAATGAGATATAATTATATAGGCTAAATAATGCAGGGGAAGAAAGATTCCTTGCTAATAACATTCTTGTATTGGTCCATCTAACATTGAAGAGTTTACATCCATTTGGAGGAATAAAATGAGAAATGAACTAAAACATTCTCTGGGAGTTGTGTCCCAATTCTTTCTGCTGTAGCATATAGTGGGAGAGTTTCAGCAATCTCATCTCAGTCAGGATCACAATGTGGGGTAAGACATGTGATAAGGCAAAACCAGTGTATTTTGAAAGAGAATATATTTTCAATTCATACTCACTAAGTCTTAGATAGAGTTCCTTATGGAGCTAGCTTTGCAAAGAGTCTTTGGATTATATCTTCACTGATCTTCCCTTTGCTGAGGAGGCACAAGTGAAATCTTGTCCTGCTATTCATCCGAATTCCTCCTGCTAACTTGTATGTTGACTGAATCCTAGACATCTATGTTTGTTATGGTAAAAACTGTTAATTCTTAATTGTTTCCTGATTATACTGACCTAGACTGATGTGTATAGATCAGGGAAGCATTCTATAAAAATAAGAAATTACTAAACATGTTTCCACTAATCCAGCATTTCAAAGCATAATCAATGGAAAACAACAATAAAAAGATGGAAACCACATACTATAAAAAGGGAGATACTGAGCTTCTATTAAGAAACCCAAAAGAAGATTTTAAATTTTACAATAAAAAATTCCAGGAAAAATAACAAGAAGTAATAATCCCTATTTCTTAACATTTTATAGCATCAATGCAATTGATGACCCAATAAAAGATATAGACTAATAGACTGTATATTTAAACAGAACCCAACATGTTCCTCATAAAGGAATTGAATCTCAGTGTCAAAAACAACCTCTACCACAGAGTCAAATTTGGAAAACAAATTCCCAATCAAGTGTTTTCTGAAAACAAGATGGATTAGGCATTCCAATATCCAGTGAAATAGACTGTCATCCAAAAGTCATCAAAAAAAGATACAAAAGGACACTTTATATCCATAAAAGAAAAAATATACCATGAAGTACTTTCAATTATGAACTTATATGCTTTTAAAGCAATATTGCCAAAAGCAATCTACAGATTTACAGCAATCCCAATTAAAATCATATCTAAATTCTTCCAAAGCTAGAAAAGCAATTCTTAAATTCTACTGGAATAACAAAAATTCCAGTACAGGTCAAAATATTTTCATCAGTAAAAGTACTTCCAGGGGAATCAGTATCCTGGACTTCGGGTGATACTAAAAAGTGATAGTGTTGAATACTGAATGGTAATAGTATAGTGACATGTAGGTAGATCAATGGAACAGAAATGATGACCAAGCAATGAACCCACACACCCATGTTAACTTTATATTTGACAAAGAGCAAAATCCATGTACTGAATAAAAGATAGCCTTTTCAACAAGCGGTGCCGGTTTAAGTGGAGGACAGTAAGCAGAAGAATGAGAATAGATCCAATATCTCCTTGTACTTCACTCAAGTGCAAGTGGATCATGGACCTCCACATAAAACCAGACATATTAAACTAATAGAAAAGAAACTAGGAAAGAATCTGGGGCTTATGGTCACAGGGCGAATTTTCCTAAACAGAACACCAATGATTTATTCTTTTATATAAAGACTTGACAAATGAAACCTCATACAAGTAGAAGGATATTGTAAAGCAAATGACCTTGTCAATGTGACTAAATGCAAACCAACAAATTGGGAAAAAATCTTTACCAACCATAGTACAGACAAAAGGAAATATCCAGGATATAAGACTCCAGAGAGCGAAATATCCTTATTTAAAACAGGTTACAGAGTTAACAAAAGAATTTTCACCTGAGAGATATAGAATTGGTGAGAAGCATCAAAAGAAATGTTCAGCAATCTTAGTCGTCAGGGAAATGCAAATCAAACGGACCTTGAAATTTTCCCTCCCTTAATTCAGAATACCTAACATCAAAAAATCCAGTAGATAAGAGTTGCTGGCTAAAATGTTGAGAAAGAGGAATAAGAACTGCTGGTGGGTCGCAGATTGGTACAATAACTCTGAAATATCATTCTGGAAGTTCATCAAAAAACCTGGACATGATTCTTCCAGAGGACCCTGCTATACTAGTTCTGGGCATATAACCGGAAGATTCCCCAGCGTGTAATAAGGACACATGCTCCATTATGTTCATAGCAGTCAAGTTTATAATAGCCAGAAGCTAGAAAGTACCCAGATGTCCCCCAACAGAAGAATGGATACAGAAAAACTATGACAAATATATCTACACACATTGGAGCAACATTCAGCTATTTAAAAGAATGAATTCTTGAAATTTTTGTGCAATTGGATAGAAATGGAAAATATGATCCAGAGTGTGGTAACCCAATCACAAAAGAACCCACTCATTGACAAATGGATATTAGCTCAGGAGTTTGGAATTCTCAAGACACAATTCCCATCTAAAGTTAACCTCAAATTTAAAAATAAGCAAAGCATGTAAAGGACATATATTCATTGAATTATAAAGGAATATACATATGTCAAAAATGCTGAGCTAAATTACATTTTCCTTTGAATACTACGAGCAATTGCAACATACTTTTCCACATATACTACAGGTATCTTAAATTATAATGAACACAATGTCAAATATATTTCATCACTAATATTTTCAGGATGTACTATAAACAGTAAAACTAACAGGATGAGAAAAGAACACTCCGAATGATTAATGGTCTCACAAAAAGTGAAATCCGTCCGTGTATTTTCATTTCTGAATCGATAAAACTCTAGAATTATACTTGTCCAGAATGGGATTCAAATGTTAAAATCTAGTCACATAGCAGACATATACTATTTAGAATTTTCTTTAAAACTCATTTGGCAGCATCACGAATATGCTGTGACACGCTTATATGGTAGAGGTATACACATTGAATGGTCTGTTTCTGATTGATTTATTAGTAAATGTGAAGGTGGGTGAATCTCAAATTTTTTCCAGTAATTTCATAAAATTCTGGTTTGTATTTACAAATAACTTATTTATATTATATAATAAATTTCATTGGGAGTAAAGAATTATATTTTTTTAATTTTATCATATTTAGTTTTTACTCTCAAGTATATTGAAATTCCTCATAAATTTGCAAAACATATTAATTCTTTGGAATATTTCATGTACAGCATTATTAAATTTTAGAAAATGAGAAAGGAATGTACTCTTCAATTTTTCTTAATTATCAATTTTGATAAAATATATTATTTACAGCTCTTTAAAAAATTAATTCAAATAATATCACTGGGTGTTTTGAATAAATGTAAGTTGCACAAATGATCATGTGTCCAGTCATATGGTTTATTTGGTTTCTAGTCTTATCTTTCAATACAACTCTGTGAAGAAGAAAATTAGAGTGAAGAAAAAGGATTAGTAAAATTGGTACTATTTAGCATGTTATTTTTGATAATCGGAAGTGGAAAATGAAGATTACTTTAGATATTCGGATGTCCAGTAAAAATGTTTTGCAGGGGAAAATGAAGAAACAAATGAGAAACAGTTTAGTTAGGCTAAATAATGCGGAGGAAGAAAGTTTCTTTGCTTATGATATTCTTCAATTGTCTACCTAACATTGAATAGTTTAAATGTATTTGGAGTAATAAAATAATAAAAAGTATTGAAAAATATTCTCCAGATATGTGTCCCAATTATTTCTGCTATTGCATATACTGGATTACTTTTAACAATCCCATTTCAATCAGGATCACAAGGTGAGGCAAGACATATGATAAGGCAAAACCTGTTCCAGACCATTGATATTTTGAAGGAGAATATATTTTCAGTGGATACTCACTAAATCTTAGATAGGGTTCCTTATATTGCTAGTTTTGTAAAGAATCTTTGGAACATATCTTCACTGATCTTCACTTTGCAGATAGAGGCACAGCTGAAAACTTGTCTTGGCGTGCCTCCAAATTCCTCCTGATAAATTGTAGGTTGCTGCTTCCTAGATGTCTATGATAGGTAAGGTTACCACAGCTGATTATTTGCTAAGCTGACACTACTGACCTGGTCTGGTGGTATATGTGTGAAGTGTTTGTCAGTGGTTCAGTGAAGCATCCTATAAAAATAAAAATAATTAATAAAATTTGATCCACAAATCCAACACTTCAGAGCATAATCAATGGAAAACATCAACCAAAAGAGGGATACCACACCATAGAAAGAGCAATAAATTGATCTTCTATTAACAAACCCAAAAGAAGTATATAATTACACCAAAATAAAATCTTTATCAAAAATTAAAGGAAACAGCAATCATTATTCCTTCATATCTCACAGTCGTAATGCATCCTATTCTCCAATAAAAGATACAGACTAACAGATTGAATATGAACACAGGACACAACATTTTGCGGCATTTAAGGATTGCATCTCAGGGTCAAAGACTAACTTTACCACAGAGTTAAATGTTGGTAAACAATTTTCCTAACAAGTAGTCCCCAAAATCATAACGGGATATGCATTCCAATTAACAGTAAAATAGACTGGCAACAAAAAGTCATAAAAAAAGACATGGAAGGACACTTTGTAAACATCAAAGAAAAATTACAGCACGAAGAACTTTCAGTTCTGAACATCTGTGCTCCAAATGCAAAGGCACTATCATTCATGAAAGAATTTTTACTGGTGCTCAAAGCATGCATTGCACCTCAGGAAGTAATTGTGCATGAATTCAACAACTGACTCTCCATAATGAAACAGAAACATAATGGTCACAGAAACATAAACTGTACAGAAGCGCAGTGAAAATAACAACTGTTTGTTAACAAATGGATTTAATACATATCTGTAGAACATTTCATCCTAAATCAAAAGAATATAACATCTTCTCAGCACATCATGATACCTTCTCAAAAAAAGACAAAATAACTGGTCAAAAAACAGACTTCAACAGATATAAGTTGATTGAAATATTTCGATGCATCCTATCAGATGACTATGGAATACGGGTGATCTTCTATGGCAACAAAAAAAAAAAAAAAAAATTGAAAACAAACATACACCTACCTGTAAGCTAAACAATGCTCTACTTAATGATACATTGTTAAAGAAGGAAATAAGGATAGAAATCAAAGATTTTTGTGATTTTAATTAAAATAAAGGCTCAACATAACCACAATTATGTGACACAAAGAAAGCAGTGCTAAGACCAAAATTCATAGCTCTTAGTGCCTCCAAGAGGAAGCTGGAGAGAGCACATACTACCAGCTTAACCATATACCAGAACGATTTAAAACAGAAACTAATACACACAAGAAGAGTAGAAGGAAGGAAATTCATTCAACTCAGGGCTGAAGGCAACCAAATAGAAAAAGGAATTACTAGCCAAGGAACCATGAGCAGGTTCTTTGATTAAATCAGCAAGGTAGAAAACCCTTGTGTATACAAATCTGAGGACACAAAGTAAGTATCCAAATTAACACAACAAGAAATGAAAAGGGAGAAAGAAAAACTGAAAATGAGGAAATCTAAAAAAATTAAATAAAAAATTATCAGATCCTACTACAAATGGATATATCAATAAAAGTGGAAAATCTGGTTGAAATGAACAATTTCCTAGCCAGACACTATATAGCAAATTTAAATCATGATCAGACTGTCCCTCTGAACAGTCCCAAAGCTTCTAAAGGAATAGATGCACTCATTGAAGGACCTGTACCAAATAAAAGACAATACCAGATGGTTACTTTGCAGAATCAGAACTTCAACATAGGCCTAATACCAATACTAAGCAAACTATTTTACTAAATAGAAGGAGACAAAACCCTGCCCAACTTGACGTATTGGCCAAAATTACACTGATACCAAAACCAAATATTCAGCAAATATTCAACCAAATATTCAACAAATAAAAAAGAACTAAAGACCAATATCCCTTAAGAATATCTGTGCAAAAATGCTCAATAAAATATTTGTCACCTGAATCAAATACATATCATACTGATCATTCATCCCAATCGTGAAGACCTCATCCTTAATCCTTCAAATGCAGAGCCTTTTCAATATATGGAAATACATCAATGTTATTTAATATGTAAACAAACTCAAGGAAAAAAATCACATGGGCTTTTCATTAGATGCTGAAGAAACCTTAGACAAAATTCAACATCCTTTCATTTAAAAGGCTTGGATATAACAGGAATCCAAGGCCTATAAATAAACATAGTAAATACAATATAGAGCAGACCAATAGCCAACATCAAGCTAAAAGTAGAGAAACATGAAGCAGTTCCTCTACAATATGTGACTAGCCAAGGCTGCACTCTGGCTTTCTCTGTGGACTTACTCAATATAGTACTAGAAGTTCTAGTATGAGCAAAAAGAAAACAAATGGAGGTCACAAGGATATGGATTAAAAAGAATGTAGTAAAATTGTCATTATTAATAGATGATATGGTAGTTTACTTAAGGGAACCATAAAAATCCACCATAAAAAACCTAGAGCTGATAAACAATTACAGCGAAGTGAATAGTTATGAAACTAACTCAAGCAAATCAGTCTCCTTCCAAGAAGCAAAGGATAAACAGGGTGAGAAAGTATCTAGGATATGACACCCTTTGTAATAGCCACAAACAATATGAAGTATCTTGGTTTGACTCTAACTAAGCAAGTGAATGCTCTGTATAGCAGGAACTTCAAGTCTCTGAATAAAGAAATAGAAGATGACCTTAGAATTTGGAAAAATCTCCCATTCTTTGTTTGGAGAGTATAGGTCCATTTTTCCAAAAGCCATCAAGAGATTTACTGCAATCCCCAATAAAAAAAATCTCATCAAAATTACTCAAAAATTAGTAAATCATTTCTTAAATTCTTCCGGAATAACAATAATCCCAATATAGGTAAAACTAATTTATAAGTAAAAGTAGTTCTAGGGGAATCAGTACCCTGGACCTCAGGCCGTACTAAAAAGAAATAGTGTTAAATACTGCCTGCAATAGTACAGTAACAGATATGAACTGTACCCACACAACTATGTACAGTAACAGATATGAACCCACACAACTATGGCCGATTGATCTTTGACAAAGAATAAAATCCATGCAGTGAGAAAAAGATGGCCATTCCAACAAACTATGCTGTTCAAGTGAAGGTCAGCATGCAGAAGCATGTGAATACATCAATTCTTATCTCCTTTTAATAAGTTCAAGTCCCAGTAGATCAGGGGCCACCACATAAAACGAGACACTTTGGTAATAATAGAAAACAAACTAAAAAGAGCCTTGAGCTCCTAGGCTCAGGGGAAATTTTCCTAAACAGAACACCCAAAGTTTATTCTCGGAGATCAAGAATTGACAAATGAGACCACATAAAATTACAAAGTTGCTATAAAGCAAAGGACTCTGTCAATGTGACACAATGGCAACAAATTAATTGGGAAAACTTCTTCATCAACCGTATAACTGACAGAGGGAAATATCCAGTACATATGACTCAAGATAATAAAATAAACCTATTAAAAAGTGGGTACGGAGCTGTCCAAATAATTTCACAGGAGCAAAATAGAGTGGCTGAGACACAGCTAAAAATTGTTGAACAATCTTAATCATCAAGGAAATACAAATCAAAATGACTCTGAGATTTCACCCCCACAATTCAAAATGGCTAAGACTGAAAACATAGGAGGTAAGAAGTTCTGGCTAAGACGTGGAGAAAGAAGAACAGTTCTTCATTGCGAATAGGTCACAAACTGGTACAACCACCCTGAAAATTCAGTCTGGTGATTCATCAAAATCCTAGGTATGATACTACTGGAGAGCCCTCATATACCATTCTTGAGCATATATCCAGAAAATTCCACAGCATTTAATAAAGGCACATGCTCTGCTATGCTCTTAGCAGTCCTGTTTGTAATAGCTAGAAGCCGTTAAGATCTCAGATGACCTGAACCTGACAAATGGATACAGAAAATGTGACATATATATACAGTTGAATATTCCTCAGACATTAAAAGAGGTGAAATCATTAAATTTTACAGCAAATGGATAGAGCAGGAAAATATGATCCTGAGTGAGGGTACCCAATCACAAAAGAACACACATCGTATGCACTCATTGATAAATGGATATTAACTCAGAAGCTTGGAATCCCAAGTCACTATTCACATATAAATTAATCTCAAATTGAAGGAAGGGCAAAATATGGATACTCTGTACCTTCTTAGAGTGGGAACAAAATACCCAGAGAAGGAGAAGCAGAGACAAATTTTGCAGCACAGGCTGAAGGAAAAAAAAAATCCAGAGATTACACAACATAGTGATCCATCCCATATACAGTTAGAAAACACAAATAAAATTAATGATGCCCACAAGCACTTGCTGACTGGAGATGGATAGAGCTGTCACCTGGAATGCTTTGCTAGTGCATGATAAATATAGCACGGGATCATCTCAGCCTGCCATTGAACTGAGCACAGGGACCCATGTAGGTTTTCTAGAGAAAGGACCCAAAAAGATGACGGGGTTTGCCTCACCATAGGAGGAACAATATGAGCCTCCCGATACTCCCAGACACACAATGTAAAAAACCATCAACCAATGAGTAGACATGGCTCCAGGGAAAAAAGCAGCAGACTTGTTGGGCATCAAAGGAAAGAGAAACAATTTGTCATGGAAAGGTTTGATGGAGCAGTGTAGGGGAATACCAGGACAGGGAAGCTGGAGGTGGTTGATTGCACAAGTGAGGAAGGATGAGGGTTGCATTACTTCAGAGGTGGGTCAGAAAGAATAGGCGAAATCCTTTGAAATTGAAATAATGTATCTAATAGAAGAAAAAAGAGAGAAAAATAAAAATGACCATAAACTTCTATTACAGGCTAAATTTAACCATCATATTGTCAAACACCCTTCATTTATAGAAATTACAAATTTGAAAATATAAAATACTTCTTGCTTTTATACACATATTCAGTACATTCAAATTAAACTAATATGCCATCATCCATAACCAACTCTTCTATTTTATTACATATTCTTTAAGTCTGTATTTGTTCCTTTTAATCTTTTTTTAAGTTTTCTGTTATTTAAGGTTTAAATAATTTATTATTATTGTTGTTTAAATATATGCTCACATGTACATGTTTGATACCGTGTGTAAAGAAGTTACAGCGAAGTTTTAAATATTCTGAACACCACTGATCTAAATTCAATCAGCCAGTGTATCTAAGTGCATGTTAATAGGTTGTGTAAGAACCTATATTGAGAAAGGAAAGGTAAGCCTATGAAGGCGCTTTTTTATATTTTCTTTATTTTTGTAAAGACCATATTGGCCTACAGTTCATGGTGATCTCCTCAGTGCTGAAATTGCACATATCACTTGGGAATACTAATTTTTGTCCTTTTTGTAACAACACTCACTGATAAAAATCAATTCCTCACATGAGTATCTAATCCATACTTTACATAGATTTTTCAGTCAACTTATCAGCTAAAAGTTTTGCAAAATCTAAGTGCTACAATATTGGAAATAAGCTTCTATCATAATAATGTTCAGAGGCATGCAATTCTGCTGTTCACATCTCTTCTGGGGAGGTTAAAGGAGAGGGCCTTCATTATCTTCCTTATGCCATATCTTTATGGTACAGTAGCTGTGAGATGCTACAGATAATTCACTCAGGGAAAATTAAAGAGAGCTTAAATTATTGGTTCAAGACCATGTTTCTTCTAGTGACAATCATGGTGCCTTGGAGTCTTCTGGTGAGCACACAGGGTTTCCATGGTCTAGGTTAACTCAGGACATATTACAAGAGTGCAGAGTGGCATAGCATGGTATGATGAATACCTCGGCATGACATGGTATGAAGAAGACTCACTTTCCCCCTGACCCTCTATGATGGTCCTTAGTGAGAAGCATAGAACTTGGTTGTCCAGACAATGTATATATCATTGGATGGATGCATTGGCTTACTCATTGTGAATATGACATTAAACACATTTTGAAGAAAGAAATACCCAGCAATGGAAGTTTATACATTTAAATCAATGCAGTAGCTATTCTGGTTGTCAACTTGACTATATCTGGTATGAACTACAGTCTAGAATTGGAAGGCTCACCTATGATCCTTATTTGGAGGCTCAGAGATATAAGTTTCTGACCTGGATCTTGGAATAGAGATCTTGAAGCATAGTGGCTAAGACAAGGAGATCTCCGAGTTCAAGATCATTTGGGATTAAAGGCATGGATGAACACACTTTTAATCTGGGCCACACCCTCTGCTGGAGAACTACAGCCTTTAATCTGGGCCCAATCACTGTTGGAGACCTGCAGCCTTTAATCTTGACTACATCCTCTGCTGGAGATATATAAGGACATTGGAAGAATGAAGATTTACTCTCTCTCACTCTTCCTTGTCTGCTTGCTTCGTGGGACTGAGAAACTGCTAGATCCTTGTACTTCTATCCACAGCTTCAGCTGACCATTGTTGGGGAGTTGGACTATAGACTGTAAGTCATCGACAAATTCCCTAAATATATAGAGACTACCCATACGTTCTGTCACTCTAGCTAACCCAAACTAATACAGAAGTTGGTACCGGTAGTGGTTATGGAGGAGGAGAAGTATAAGGATGAATATTTCAACATTTTGGAGTTGGTTGGTTGATCCAATAGCACCTTCAACTATTGAAACCTCCAGATTCTCTCCCTCCTGGGAGCTCGGAGAATATTGAAGACCCGTGGATGAAACTATATCTCAAACTTAAAGAAACTAATAACTTTGAGTATCTTGATGAATAGGGTGATTCAGTGGTATACAATACTTTTTCAAGTTTGGGAAAAAATCGGAAAATGATTTTGCTGGCTGGTTGCTCTTAGCATCTCGGGAAAAAACAATGAAGGAAAGGAAGAAGTCGTGTGAAAAATCGAAGAACTCCAGACTCAAGAAAATAATCTAAAAGTTGCTAAGTGTGCCCTTGAAGAGAATCTACTCTCTAGCAGCCATAGAGCTCAAGTAGCAGAAAATAAAACTGAAGCCCTCATTATTAGGTTGGCTGCATTACAGTGAAAATTTAAGTCTCAACCTCAGAGGGTGACAGCAGTTAAAGTAAGGGCATTAATTGGCAAAGAATGGGATCCTATAACTTGGGATGGGGACGTGTGGGAAGACCCTGTTGAAATTGAGAATTTTGAACCTTCAGACTTTCAAGGTTTTATTCCACCTGAAAAAGTAGTACCCTCAGCCCCACCCCTTGAAATAATGCCTTCTCCACTTGAGGAAATTAATCCCTCAGAACCTGATAAACCAGCAGTGACTTTTGCCAACAATACTGATGTTTTATAAGGCCAACAAATAGTTTCTTCTACACCTATAACCAGACTCAAGGCAAAGAAGGACCCTAGAGGGGAGGTAGAAAGTGTAGTCCATGAGGAAATACACTATACTAATAAGGTGCTTAATGAATTTGCTAATTCATTCAAGCAAAATCTAGAGAATATGCGTGGGAATGGATTTTAAGGGTGTGGGATAATGGTGGAAGGAACATAAAAGTAGAGCAGGTTGAGTTTATTGGCATGTGCCCTCTGAGTGGAGATTCTAGGTTTAATATGGAAGATGGCACAGTTACAAAAGGTGTCAAATGTTTGTTTGATTGGTTGACTGAAGTATTTATCAAAAGATGGCCTACTGAAAAGGAGTTGGAGATGCCTGATATACTTTGGCTTAGTGTTGATGAAGGGATTTTAAGGTTTAGGGAAATTGCAATGCTAGAGTGGATATGTTGTATAAAGCCTAATCCTCCACAGTGGGAAGGTCCAGAAGATATGCCCTTCACCCGTCATATAAGACACAAACTGGTGAGAGGGGTACCAGCACATTTAAAGAGTTTTGTCCTTGCCCTTTTCCTTGTGCCAGACCTTAGGGTAGGAGACACAAGGAAATTAATTAATTTCTTCTGCTCAATTAGATCAATTAAATGCAATGGGTTTAATTGGACCCCGAGTTAACAAGGGCCAGTTGGCAGGATTGAATTGCCAGAGACAACGCGATCGTAATTATTATAATGGACAGCATAGACAAAACAATGTTTATAATGACACACACCATAATGGCAGAGAATTGGAATTTATAATGGAATGACTCGTTTGGACCTTTGATGCTGGATAATCAATCATGGTGTTTCCAGGGATGAAATACATAAGAAACCTACTGCATATCTGTTTGATCTGTATAAGCAGAAAAATCCTCAAACAAATGATAGGAAGGCTTCATTGGATCGTGAAAAAAGGCAGTCTCGGCCAGTGAATCAATTTCCAGACTTGAGACATTTTACAGATCCAGAACCTCTTGAATGAAGGGATGGCCATGTTCCCCTGAGGAAAAATCTTGATAAGACACCTACATGGTTTGCTCTTAGTCTTTCTCCAATTCTTCCCCAGAGGGACCTATGGCCTTTTACAAGAGTAGCGGTACACCGGGGGAATGGAAGTAATCAGACATTCCGGGGGCTATTCGATACTGCTTCTGAATTGACACTGATTCGAAGAGATCCAAAGAAACATTGTGGACCTCCAGTTAAAATAGGGGCTTATGGAGGACAGGTGATTATACGAGTTTTGACTGATGTGCGATCACAGTAGGTCCAGTGGGTCCCCGAACACATCCTGTGGTCATTTCCACAGTTCCAGAATGTATAATTGGGATAGATATACTCAGAAATTGGCAGAATTCTCATATTGGTTCTCTGACCTGTGGAGTGAGGGCTATTATGGTTGGAAAGGCAAAATGGAAACCTTTAGGGTTGTCTCTGCCAAAGAAAATTGTGAATCAAAACCAAGATCTTATCCTTGGTGGTATTGCAGATATTACTGCCACAATCAAGGACTTGAAAGATGCAGGGGTGGTGGTTCCCAAAACATCTCCCTTTAACTCTTCTATCTGGCCAGTTCAGAAGACAGATGGATTATGGAGGATGAGAGTTGACTATAAAAAATTAAATCAGGTAGTAACTCCAGTTGCAGCTGCTGTACCAGATGTAGTTTTGTTACTTGAGCAAATTAACACATCTCCTGGAACCTGGTATGCAGCTATTGACTTGGCAAATACCTTCTTTTCAGTACCTGTACATAAGGACCACCAGAAGTAATTTGCTTTCAGTTGGCAAGGCCAGCAGTATACTTTTACAGTTTTGCCTCATGGATATATTAACTCTCTGCCCTGTCACATAACTTAGTTAGAAGGGAACTTGATCATTTGTCTCTTCCACAACATATCACATTGGTGTACTATATTATGCTGATTGGACCAAGTGAGCAGGAAGTAGCAACCACTTTGGATTCATTGGTAACAAATATTCGTATCAAAGGATGGGAAATAAATCGAACCAAGATTCAAGGACCATCTATTTCAGTGAAATTCTTAGGAGTACAGTGGTGTGGGGCATGCAAAGATATTCCTTCTAAGGTAAAAGATATGTTATTGTACCTGGCCTCTTCCACCACCAAGAAAGAAGCAAAATGTTTAGTGGGTCTTTTTGGGTTCTGGAGACAGCACTTTCCTCATGTGTGTTACACAGGCCTATTTACCAAGTGTCTCGGAAAGCTGCTAGCTTTGTGTGTGTCCCAGAAAAAAGAGAAGGCTCCTCAACAGGTCCAGGCTGCTGTGCAGGCAGCACTACCACTTGGACCATATGATCCAGCAGACCCAAAGGTACTTGAGGTGTCAATGGCAGATAGAGATGCTGTTTGGAGCCTCTGGCAGCCCCTGTAGGTGAATCAGAGAAGAGACCTTTGGGATTTTGGAGCAAAGCTCTACCATCATCTGCAGACAACTACTCTCCCTTTAAAAAAACAGCTCTTGGCCTGCTATTGGGCCTTAGTGGAAACTGAATGTTTGACAATAGGACACCAAGTTACTATGCGATCTGAATTGTCCACAATGAGCTGGGTGTTATTCGACACTCTCAGTCATAAAGTAGGGCATGCACAACAGCAGTCTATTATCAAATGGAAGGGGTATATACGTGATCGGGCCAGAGCAGGTTCTGAAGGCACAAGCAATTTACATGAAGAAGTTGCTCAGATGCCTATGGTTTCTACTCCTGTTAAAATGTCATCTACTGCCAAGCATGTGCCTATAGCCTCATGGGGTATTCCCTACGACCAGTTGACTGAAGAAGAGAAGACTAGGACCTGGTTTACTGATGGCTCTGCAAGTTATGCAGGCACCACCCATAAGTGGACAGCTGCAGCATTACAAACCCTTTCTGGGACAACCCTGAAAGATACAGGTGAAGGAAAATCTTCACATTGGGCAGAATTTTGGGCAGTACATATGGTATTACAGTTTGTTTGGAAGAAGAAATGGCCAGATGTATGACTGTTCACTGACTCATGGACTGTAGCCAATGGATCGGCTGGATGGTCAGGGACGTGAAAGGATCATAATTGGAACATTGGTGAGAAAGACATCTGCGGAAGAAGTATGTGGATAGATCTCTCCAAATGGGCAAAGGGTGTGAAGATATTTGTGTCCCATGTAAATGCTCACCAAAAGGTGACTTCAGCTGAGGAGAAGTTCAATAATCAAGTGAATAAGATGACCCGTTCTATGGACAATCAGCCTCTTTCACCAGCCATCCCAGTTATCGTCCAGTGTGCACATGAACAAAGTGGCCATGGTGGCCGAGACGGAGGTTATGCTTGGGCTCAGCAACATGGACTTCCACTCACCAAGACTGACCTGGCTACAGCTTATGCTGAATGCTAGATCTGCCAACAGCAGAAACCAACACTGAGCCCCAGATATGGCACCATTCCTCGAGGTGACCAGCCAGCAACCTGGTGGCAGGGTGACTATATTGGATCACTTCCCCCGTGGAAAGGACGTTTTATTCTTACTGGAGTAGATTCTTATTCTGGATATTGATTTGCCTTTCCCGCACATAACGCTTCTGCTAAAACCACCATCCGTGGACTCACAGAATGCCTTATCTATCGTCATGGTATTCCACACAGTATTGCTTCTGACCAAGGAACTCATTTCACAGCCAGAGAAGTGCAACAGTGGGTCCACGATTATGGAATTGACTAGTCCTACCATGTTCAACATCATCCTGAAGCAGCTGGTTTGATAGAAAGATGGAATGGACTTTTGAAGACAGACTTATGGAGCAAATTTGGTGGCAACAGCATGGAGGGCTGGGGCAGAGTTCTTCAGAAGGCAGTCTATGCTTTGAATCTGCGTTCAATATATGGTACAGTTTCTACCATAGACAGGATCCATGGGTCCAGCAATCAAGGGGTGGAAAAGGGAATAATTCCACTCACTATCACTCCTAGTGACCATCTAGAAAAATGTATGCTTCCTATTCCCACAACTTTAGGTTCTGCAGGCCTTGAACTTTTGGATCCAGAGGAGAGAGTGCTCCTACCAGCAGCCACAACGAAAATTCCATTGAACTGGAAGCTCAGACTTCCCCCTGGCCATTTTGGGCTTCTTATGCCCTTTAACCAACAGGCTAAGTAAGGAATAGCAGTGTTAGGAGGGGTGATAGATCCAGATTACCATGGGGAAATTGGATTGCCTCTCTGCAATGGAGGTAAGCAGGATTATGTCTAGAGTGCAGGAGATCCCCTAGGGCATCTGTTAGTACTTCCATATTCTGTGATTAAAGTCAATGGGAAACTACAACAGCCTAATCCAAGCAGGATGACAAAGGACACAGACCCATCAGGAATGAAGGTATGGTTCACCCTCCAGGAAAAGAGTCAAGACCTACTGAGATGCTTGCCAAAGGTGAAGGAAATACAGAATGAATAGCAGGGGAAGGTAGTTATAAATACCAACTAAGGTCACATAACCAGTTGAAGAAACGAGGATTATAAGTAATATGAACACTTCTATCTTATTTTGTTAAAGACACATTTGTCTTTCTTCTAATTCCTTTAACATCAATTGGTATTGAAACACTAAAAGAATGTTACCTAGGGTCATTTCCCCATTGTAAATTTACAAATGTGTTTGTGATTGAACGAGGAATAGTTATATCATGTTAGGCATATTCACAAGCTTGTTATTGTTTCATGTGGACATGAGATATTATTTGTGTCATGTTGTCAAAGGGTAGATTGTAGTGCCTATTCCTGGTTGTCAACTTGACTATATCTGGAATGAACTATAGCCTAGAATTGGAAGGCTCACCTATGACCCTAATTTGGAAGCTCAGTGATATAAGTTTTTGATCTGGATCTTGGTATAGAGATCCTGAAGCATAGTGTTTAAGACAAGGAGATCTCCGAGTTCAAGATCATTTGGGATTAAAGGCATGGATGTACACACCTTTAATCTGAGCCACACCCTCTGATGGAGAACTACAGCCTTTAATCTGGGACACACCCTCTGTTGGAGACCTACAGCCTTTAATCTGTCCTACACCTTCTGCTGGAGATATATAAGGACATTGGGAGAAGGAAGATTTACTCTCTCACACTCTTTCTTGCCTGCTTGCCTCGTGGGACTGAGAAACTGCTAGATCCTTGTACTTCTATCCACAGCTGCTGCTGACCATTGTTGGGGAATTGGACTATAGACTGTAAGTCATCGACAAATTCCCTAACTATTTAGGATTGCCCATATGTTCTGTGACTCTATAGAACCCAAACTAATACAATTCAGGTCTATATAATTACATTATTAGCATGGAGAACTCTAGGTTCTATTCTCCCTCTCCTGTAAACAAGGTGTACTTAGTGGTTTTCAAGATCTCCAGATCCAGGATTTGGTTCTTGTCAAAAGTAATAGAACTCCTGTCATTCTGACTTAAGAATTTGGATATTGGATTTTACAACTATTAAATTAATTATCCCTTTCTAGTTTGCCATCATGCCCATTAATCATTTGCCATTATTTAAACCATATTGAAGAGATAATTAAAAACAGTAGACCACTGTCTGCAAAAAGAGGCATGGTAAGATTTAGGTTTGTATATAGTGTGGGTAATGGAAGAATTTTTCATCTCTTCAAGGAAGCAAATTGTTGCAATTTCAATTGTTATTGTAGAACCCATCAATAAACACAGAAGAGAGAAAAAAACTTTTTTGTAGGATGGTTTGGGAACAGAAGGAAATATCACCTTATTGGCAGGAGAGTATATGCTAAGGGGCAATGTTGTTTTACAATCCATAGATTTATGTGTCAAAATGTTTGATATTGAGTTTCATTAACAAATGACCTACGATGAGATAGCAGAACACCTGTGACATGCCATTGAATAGAAACAGATGGATCATTTTCTCATGGAAGATTTTCTTACATAATGGTTCTACTATATGTCTTTGACTTAGATGTAATTGTAAACAAACTGATAGTATTTTGTATTAAGAAGAAATGAATTATTCTTGTATTTTCTGTGACATTTTGCTGCTCTTTTTACTTAAATTTTGCCAGGTGTGATCCTGTTATATTTATCTGACTGGAATTAAAATATCAAAAGAGTTAACAAGTCCATGGAAGATTGAAAAAGTACTCAAGCAAGACTCTTGATGCCTTGAAAGCTTTTGAGTATGATAAGCTGTATGGCAACACCTGTAGTCCGGTGCATACAGTGAAATAGACAGCTAGATTGGCTTTTTATAGAGTTTCAAGAAATTTTTTCTCAGTGTCCCAATATTCATTTATATCTTATCTTTGACTTTATTTAGTGAGAAACGTTATTTGAAACCATCAGTTAAATTTTAAACTACACGTAATAAACTCAGATATTTTAGCCTGTAAAACATCGTATTGATTACTGGATTAATCAAGGTGAGTGAATGGATGAGGGACATTTTATCATATTCAGATGGTTAGTGACTACAGAATTACCCAAATTTAATAAAAAAGTTAATAAACTGTGTTGGCAGAACCTGTATTTTTCTTATGTGGATCAAATCTGTTTATCCCTGCTGGATATCTATACAATACAGAGGATAGTGATACTTGAACGCTTCTCCAACAAGGTCTTGTGGCTAAATCAGAGGTAGAAAGAAAATATTACTAGATTACTACTACCAAATTGATGGGATGGCTTATCTTTCTATCCATTCACAGCTTTTGCTAGTTACCATATTTGCATCGAGAACTCACACACACACACACACACAGACATGCACACCCCAAATACCTAGACACTAAGGCCCAAAAGAAGGAGTACACAGGGAGGATCCCATGGTTCCACATATGTAGCTGAGGATGAAATTGTGTGTTATCAATGTGAAATGGTGCCCTTGGTTCTAAGAAAGCTGGAAGCCCCAAGTATTAAAAGTGAGGTAGGGAGGCAGTAGTAGGTGACTAAGCAGATGAAAACAACACTCATAGAAATAGGAGAGGGGACATGGGGTAGAGATAGCAGTTATTGTTATTGCTGGATATATGCTAACTTTTGAAATGTAAATAAAGAAAGGAGATATTCAATGAAATAATGTGGTAGGGGAAAAAATAAACACATCACATTTTCATTATATGAAAATTGTAAAAACTCTGTTGCCAAGAGCTCTATCTTTGAGTGTAAGAGGATTTCTATAACTGTGTATCGGTAGCGTCCTGAAAAAAAATAGCACTTCAGAACAAAACAGTACAAGGCTAGCATTAGCAAGAAGTTAAAGACACTCTTTGTGAGATAAGCATTTCCCTATCTGAACATTCTACTGTTTCTTGGAGAATTTTTGCCATCTCCTGTGATGTCACCAGTGTTGTAACAATGTCAACTGTTCTTATGCATCACTGAGTCTCAACAGGGTTCAACCTTATCAATGTTTTCAAGGCAGAAGTCTCTACAAGAAGAGAGAAACAGAAACACAAGAAATATCAAGAAAGTGTAAGACAACATGCAGGAGTCTATTGGTTTTCCAGCCTGTCCAGTGAAGAAAGTTTCCACAACAATCCAACCTAACCAATGGAATTAATTCCTCTTCCTCTACTACCCTCTGATCTCCAAATGCCTCCAGCTCTAGTATTGTCTCTTTGTCCCCAAATGCCGAATAACCTTGTATTACCTGAATGTCTTCAAATGCCTCCAGATCAAGAAATGCTTCAAAATCACCAAAGACCACAAATGGCTCCATTAGTCGATGGCCTACAATTGCATCCTGGATCGACAGTGAATCCAAGCTTTCAGGTTTTACCCTCTCCATTCGTTCAACTTGTGGGTCCTGAAGTCTATCCAAGAGTACATGTTGAATGATAGACTTCTGGAAGACCTTGGAGAAGGCAGACCAGGGAGGGCAGACCAGGAAATAAGAATAAGCTGGAGAAATTATTTTTGGAAATTTCCAAGTATCCTTCCATTGAACATAAATAACTGACAGAAAGCATTTCTGTGACAGAATACCAGTACCGGATATGGTTTAAGAACCGGAGGTGTAGATACTTTAGAGAACATCCCAATGAGTCTAGGTCAACACCTGGGAACTAAAGTGGAAGAGCTCACACTCACTGCCTCAGCAATGAAGATCATGCCCTTCTGAATGTTGTGGCCACTCATTATCCTATGTCCCCAAGTTTAGCTGACGTAAGCTCCCTTCTCCAACATGGTGCCTCCAATATATTCATTCCATTTTCTGTTCTTAAGGCAGTGGAACATTCTGGATGTGGTGATGGATGCCAATTACCAGACAAGTGCAACCACAGCCCATTTCCATTAACCAAATCCATGGACTCCGTTCAGAGTGATGTTCTTGAAGACACATCTGAATCAAATCAAGAGATAAAATATAGCAATAGCCAAAGCGTTCCAAATCTACCACCTTGAAAGATCGAGGTACAAATCAAGATCACTCAAAAGAATCAGATTTTTAAAGCCATAGAGTCTAATATATTTTTATTACTGCAATAATTCTGTGTTCAAGGTCTATAAATATTTGACATTACTCAAAAAACTGTGCAGTTATCAAATCTGTTTTCCGTGAATTTGCCCAAACATTCTTATCATGAAGATATTTCTGGAAATCCTTCTGTATGACTTGTTTATTTTATATTTTACCTCAGTTAATTTTGCATTTATAAATATATGAGCAATTATGACACTGGGATGAGGGTACTGAAATTCTTTAATTGTAAATCAGAACTATAATGCATAGCATTTGATCTGTACACCAATCCGGCATTGTGCCTTATAATCCTTGAAAATATTCCTCTATTCATCTGTTCTCTATTCCATTGTAAGCACAGTTTCATTCTGTCTCTCTTTCAATGTCTCTCTGTCTCTCTCTGTCTATGCTTCTGTCTCTCTGTCTCTCTCCCTCTCTCTTCATTCTTCTGTCTCTTTCTCAGTCTCTCTCTCTCTGTCTCTCTTCCCTTTCTCTCTGTCTCTTCCCCTCTCTCTTTCTCTCTACCTCTCTCTCTGCTCTTAATCTCTGTGAATGCTTTTCTCCATTTTGCTTTTTGATATACATTTTCATGTTTGTACATACTCCCATAATTTGACAGTGAGTGTTTCATGTTAGGAACAATAACTTATTCTTTTGCACACTTTTAAGGTTCGTAGAGTGTTGAATTGTCTGAGCCCCCATTTTAATAAGCACCACAAATGGTGTACATGGTCATACTTAATGAGCTTTGGAAAGTCTTGGCAATGTTTAAAGCTTTCCTTCATCAGAACCTCGCTCCTAGAAATGTGCAATATCTGCTTCTTCAGGAATAGTTACCCAGGTTTATAGAAAACAGAAAAAACAAATGTTGCTCACTGTGGGTCAAGACCTGAAGTATATGCTACTGATACCATAATAGAAAAGACTGCATTCCCCCATCCCACTGAGAGAGCTCAGACAAACAGAATAACATCCACCTGATATTCTTCAGTGGCATTCTTTCTGGAAAAAGAGTTTTAGAACTGCCATAAATTTCAAGGACATAGAATCTGTAATAATATAACGCTTGTTGACAGGAATTTTTAGTAAAGCTCCAGGGGTTGGAGGAAAATATATCTGCTGGAAAGCCTTTCTCGATATCTTTGAAATATATGAGAGGAAGTTGAAAGTGCCCTTTAAGATGGCAACTCTGGATTTTTAAATCATTTGCACCCATAAAATATGGTAGATATTTTGTTTACTTCATACAGTAAATCACCTAGTCTTTGTGAATTAACAGAGACACAGAATGTACTACTAATAAAGACATTAGAAACTAGATAAAAATAGTATTAGGTACCAAAACACATTTTACCTCTTAGTACCTATTAATAGCCTTATACTGCCCATGCATTACTCACATGAAATCTTCTGTATAGTGGTTATTTGCTTTGGTAAATCTTATCAGATGGATAGATTGAACTGACTTCCTCTACTACTGGCATCTTCTGTATACAATATTTTAAAATCAGTATTTCACAGATTAAACTGTCTATAGTAGACCATGGAGACTAAAGCTTATCTATTCTCTTCAACATAGCTAAATATTCAAACTCTTTAAAATATTTTATCAGCCATACCAAAGTACCAATTTCAGGCTTGCCAAACCAGTAACTTCACATAATACAGCCTTCTCAATAATTGTAGAAGATGATTGGGGTTAGAGGCATGTAGTGTAATTCAGTGGTAGAGTATTTCCCTAGTATGAGCAATTCCTCAGAAACAAATTGAGATCTTGTGGCATTCGGGGAAGTAAAATAAGCTCAATTACATATGACTCATAGACTACAACAAAAGGAATATCCCTATAAATAAATTTAGGTCACTCTAAGTTCCATCCACAACATCACGTCCTCCATGATTTTCTACTTTCCTTGTGCATTCTTATTAGGAGTTACCATCAATCTTGGGTGGAATAATCAGTAAAGTAACAATAAGAATATATACATATTAATTTATTATCAATTACATTATCAATGCATGCATATTTAGAGATATACATATGCAGAAATATACAGTAGAGAGATAAATAAGTGAGCAAAGACAAAATACAGTGAGAATATTGGAAATTTAAATACAGATATTTTTCGAAAATCACAAAAACATATAAGTTATGAAACTCCTTGACAAAATAATTCAATTAATGTGATTGTCAGTAAGTATTGATACTTGATGCCAGGTCTAAAATCAGAGCTAATTCTCGGACCCAGAAGTAGAAGTGAAGAAAAGTCCTACAGACAAAGTACTTTATGTGTGATTATGTGTGTGTGTCTCTGTGTTTGTCTGTATGTGTGTTTGAGTATCTTTGTGTGTGTTTATGTGCAAGTTCCTTCTTAAAACTAACATTTGTACTTACAAAAGAATCATCCCTGCATCCCTGAGATTAAGACAACTTGATCACTTGAATGATCATGTTGATGTGTTCTTGGATTCAGTTGGCAATAATTAAATTGAATATTTTTGCATCAACATTTAAAAGGAAAATTGTGTGAAGCTACATCTCCTAATACGTGGAATGATATACCCAGATGTTTGAGTGAGTACTTATTTTGTGACTCATGTGTATAACATGGATTCTATGACATTAAAAGTGGGTAAAAGATGGCTATAAATAGCACCAAGAATATCTGATTACTCTATGCTATTAAGTTATCTAATGATTATTACTTTCTCTAACTCTGAAACAGAAAGGGACAATTAAATTTATCTTACACAGTAGATGAGATATGTTTATACAACACACCCAAAGTAATATCATACAAAGATTGTATCAATTTCCATCATTATACTGGTAAGACTCTAATTCGGGATATGACTTATTCAACTGTGTTTCATCAGCATAGTGTCTGATGAATTAGTACATACCACCAGATTGTTAACATTTATCTAATGGCATATGTTCTGTATGTCAAAAGTATCATATATTGCCTTGCAAAACATATAATTACTGAGTGTGATATAACTGTCTTTCCATTATAATTTTAGAAAGCTAAAAATTTGGCATCTTGTAAGAACTCTCTTCTTCACCCTCAAAATCATTTCTTTGGTTGCCAAATCTCTGGTCCTCCTCTCCCTTCTCTGACATAATTCACAGAAGAAGAAGAAGAAGAAGAAGAAGAAGAAGAAGAAGAAGAAGAAGAAGAAGAAGAAGAAGAAGAAGAAGAAGAAGAAGAAGAAGAAGAAGAAGAAGAAAGAAGAATGACATAAAGAGGTGTGGAACGAGAGAGAGAGAGAGAGAGAGAGAGAGAGAGAGAGAGAGAGAGAGAGAGAGAGAGAGAGAGAGAGAGTAGGTTTCAGAAATGCAAATGTTACGTGTCTGTGACATTATATCAAAAGAAGGAAAATGGTTATTCGCTATTTCCGGTGTCTACTGGAGAAGAAAGGAAAGCAGGAGATGTCCTGCTTCCTCTCTGGATCCTATGGGAGATATCCTTTTTTCTTGTTAGGATATCTGGATCTCTTTGAGACATCAAGTTCTCTTCTCTCTCTGTCTATTATCTGTCCTTTGTGCACCATATGTCTGTCCATATATCTATCATTTTACGTTTGTTCTTGTTGTATAAATGATTAATTGTTATGTGTTTCATGTTAAAAAATTGTTAAAACTATATGTGTTGGCGCGCCACCGTTTGATTTAGTTATCTTGTTTAAAAGGCAGTTGCAATTAGCACAAGAGAAACTTTTAAGTTACCCTACACAATAACTGGGAGTCAAGTACAACAAGAGAAATACTGCTAGGGGCTAGCTATCTACATAAGCAACTCGTAAAGAGGCCAAAAGCTTTTCAACACCTTTAGTAAGTGAGCTGAAAACTTTTTTCCTAGAAAAACCTCTGTGATTGTGAAGATTGGTTTCAACAAGGTGTTTTTTTTTCACTTGTAATTACAATTAAAAATGTAAAATTAAGATCTTAAGTCAGGCAATGGTGGTGCACACCTGTAATCCAAGCACTCTAGGTGGCCCAGGCAGGAGACTTCTGAGTTCGAGGACAGGCTCTTCTACAGATTTAGTTCCAGGACAACTAGGGCAGTACAGAGAAACCCTTTCTCCAAGAAAAAGAATGAACAAACAAACAAAAAGAAAGAAATTAACATCTTCTGCCTAATTTACCTTGAGTTATCTTGAAGGTAAATTATATTCTATTGTTAACAGTCTGGGAAACGACAATTCATTAAGATGGGCAAGATTGTAAAGAGCATTAGATTGCAATCTTTTCTGTGAAATTTTGCTTTTTGTATTAATCATGGTTAATTCATGCATGACCTTTTGCCATCAGCTCCAAATTTCTATATTTATAGCGGAGTAACTATTGGATTCATAATTAACAATAAGAGCTGCTCTAAAGTTTTATGTATTTTGAAATGAGAATCATCTGTAGGAATGTAGTGAGCAGAAGAAATTCCATAGCTTGCTGGATGACAGCATTCTTATAGTTACAGAGGCAGTGTGACTTTATATCAGTGGTGTCAAGGGCATCTAAAACTACACTGAAATATCTTAAGACATTTGAAAATAAGTGTGTGTGTGTGTGTGTTTAAATTCATGATTATATTTTAAACATATTTTAAATAAATGATAACTTAAATAACTAATTATAAATGATTAAATGATGTTATAAAGAAGAGGTGATCAAATATCTATAGGACTTAAGAAGAATGTTACATTAATCTGATTTGAATATATTGAATATATGTATGAGAGTGCATGATTTAAAATTTTTCAATTTTCAATTTGTAAAAAAAATATTGACAACATAAATTGACTAAAGTTTGTTTAAATATTACAGAAGGTTTTGTTTAATTTCTTATAATCACTAAAAATAATAAAAAATGTGAACCTAATTACATGAAGAATTTTACCTACTGCTTTTTCTTCATTAGCTACTAAGTAAATCTTATTAAAATTTGAGAAATTTTGAATATAAAAGTGCAATAAAAACTGTAAGGCAAATTTTGTATTGTCTTCCACAATACCTATAGTCCTCAATATGTCTGACTTTCATCACATGAAATAAAATAAAACAAATGCTCACCTTGCAAAACTCATTTCCATTCTATAAACTTTGAAGTCACAGAAGATACTTTCAAAATGTATAAAAAGGTTGAATATAACAATCATCTTCGGTAGAATACTATTCAATTATATAATTGAATTTTTTTTAAATGTAGATGATTTATTATTTTTAAGGTATTAAACTCCTTTCAATTCTCCAAAAATCCAGTGATAGTGTAAAGGAAAGTAGACCTGTTTAAAAAAAAATTATGCATTTTGGATCACTTCTTCACTTATAAACACTTCACTTATATATCACCATTGTAGATCAGTAAAGTCAGAATAACAAACAAGAATCATCAGTGGTATTCCACCTCCTCCTCCACCTCTTCTTCCTCCTCCTCTTACTGCCTCCTCTCCCTTCTTCTCCTTCTTTTCCTTTTTATTTTTTTCTCTTCCTCCAATCATTTGTGGTTTCGCCTTATCATATGTTGCAGAACTTTTGGCTATTTAGTGCCTGGAAAGTTTTAGAATTCAATATTTGTTTTTACCAATTTATCGGTTTTTTGTGTGTGATTCATATATTGGTTGTTGTTGTTGTTGTTGTTGTTTTGGATTTGTTGGCTTTTTTTCTTTCAAGATAGGGTTTCTCTGTATAGCCCTGGGTGTCCTGGAACACACTCTGTAGACCAGGCTGGACTCTAACTCAGCAATCTGCCTGCCCCTGCCTCCCAGAGTGCTGGGATGACAGATGTGCACCACCACTGCCTACTTGCTATTCATATTTAATTTTTGTGATTCTTTCTTCCATGTGTTGTTCTTTGGATGATCCTTGCCTCAATATTTGTCAGTGGACAGGCAATTTCAATGTCCTGCTCTTAGTGACTTATGAAATGCTTAGGCCATTAGCTACCTCAATCAACTGCGGCTGTTTCCTGTCTGTGCGTTATATACCTGTACAACCTTCTATATTTGTACTCTGTCTCTATTTTCTGCACATGCACTCTCTCTATTCTCTTTCTCTTCCTTCATTGCTCGTTCCCTGCTCCCCATCTGTCTGCCTGAGTTCAGGTTTTCTTGTGTACCTCTATCCCATCCTCAGGTTCTCATTCCTCTCCCTTCCCCCATAGAACCGCTTTTGCATCAGATCTCTTGCATGTTTTAGTTTCTCAGGACTTGCTGTGAAATCGTAGCTTGACTTTCTTGGTGAAATATTTTCCTGGCTGTTGTTCATTATATTCCTATGTTCGTGTCTAGCCATCTGGGTTTGTGGGGATAACGGGTCTAGGAATTAGTTTCTGGGTTTGTCTTTTTTGGGTGTGAGCTTTATTCCTGGTTTAGAGTTTGCCCTCTGGATTTTCATAGGATGTTGTTTAAATGTTGTCTCTTGACTGACCTGTTTGGAGGGTGTGCTCAAAAGGGAATGCAGGGTAATTTTGAAAGCTAGGAGAGGAGGTGGGCAGGAAGAGATCATCTTAGCAATCCAGAAGGACACATAGGAGAGAAGTGAAGCTGCCAACATTTCAACATTTCAGAGCTACAGTTATCTGGAGATACCTCAGTTGAGGGTGTGCCCTCATCAGAATTTCTGGTTGCTATGTGTGTGAGATAGTGTGGATGATTTATGTGGGAAGGCTCTTCCCCTGAGGGTGACAATATTCATAATCAAGTGGGCCTGGGCTGGATGAGAGAGCTACCTGAGCATGGGACACTGACCAAGCAGGACAGCAAGCCAGGTGACCATGTTTGTCCATGCTTTTATCTTCAGTTTGTAGCTTCAGTTTCTACTCTAAGCTCCCGAAGTGATGAATTGTGCTCTGACAAAACATTTCACAACAACAGTTCATTAAAAGAGATGCTTCTGCTCAAAAGATTCCATCACGGCAGCAGAGTAGCAAGCTAGAACAACAACAATAACAAAAACAAATGGTATCAATAGTTGATTTTGAGGCCGGACAGAATTTATTCTTTTTGGCAGGAATGTAGAATATATCAGAAATTGAGATGATGAAAGTCATAGAAAGTTGTCCATGGAGCTTAATCAGTTGTTCTCATAGGATTTGCAAGATTGGAGTTTTGACAGTATGCAGCCAGAGGAAACTGAGATCATAGCATTTTAGAAGAAAAAAGAAACTGTGTGAATTTTACTGAGAGGTCATTTGTGTGATATTTTGGCCAAAAATCTTTTCTCCTTGTCTTACACCTGAAATATAGAGTTGGGTATATTTTAAAAATAATGGGCTGATTTCTAAATTTTCATTCTATTTATATGTATTTGTTTACTTTCCCCACTTATTTATTTATCATTTATTTATTTAATTTGCATTCTACTTTCTCCCATCTCTCCATCCCCCTTGTACAGTCCATCATCCCTGACTCCTTTTATCTCTCAAAGAAGCACAGGGACCACTGCTCTAGTGGGTA